>NC_141789.1:15059555-15359555 GCF_054643075.1 Acanthaster planci | reverse complement strand
GCACCTCGGCATGGTTTGCTAGATAGAGGGCGCTTTACACATCTTGCCATTTTTCTCACGCAGCGAGGGAGTCGGCCATTTGGGAGTTAGAGGAGCGGCATCTGAAGGAGATGCACCAAGCCACCAAGACACAGATGAAGGACATGTTTTTCTTACAGAGACACCACCTTGTCATCAGACAAGAGAAGGTCGGTCATTTCAACACTTCACCTCTTCCAAAGATTTTGCCAACTAGAGTTTGTTTCAGATATGCCTTCGCTTCAATTAAGTTTTGTTATTTGTTGGACAGTTTTGAACTGTGTGATAATTTGGAGATGATTATGCAATGAACCAGAGAGACTCCTGGGATGCTAAGTGGTATTGACGCAAAAGGAGTAGTAAGCGGTGATAAGTTTATTTGTTTTTTGGCAGGAGTTGCAAATCCTGAAATCTATGCAAGAGAAAGAGGAGGAGGACATGAAGCAGAGACATATCCAGGAGAAACGACGGTTGCCACGGAATCTACGCAACGAGATGAAGACACGTGCTAACATGTTCCGCAAGAGCCTCGCCATCAAAAATCCCAACTGCACGGCAGATGAGGAGCGTGAGAAAATGAGGGGGGTGAGGAAACGATCCCTGATTGGTTGTTGGTCAGTCTAGGAAACGATCCCTGATTGGTTGGTCAGTCTAGGAAACGATCTCTGATTGGTTGTTGGTCAGTCTAGGAAACGATCCCTGGTTGGTTGTTGGTCAGTCGAGGAAATGATCCCTGATTGGTTGTTGGTCAGTCTAGGAAACGATCCCTGATCGGTTGTTGGTCAGTCTAGGAAATGATCCCTGGTTGGTTGTTGGTCAGTCTAGGAAACGATCCCTGGATGGTTGTTGGTCGGGCTAGGAAACGATTCCTGGTTGGTTGTTTGTCAGTCTAGGAAATGATCCTGGTTGGTTGTTGGTCAGTTTAACAAGTTGTTCGTCATTTGGTCGGTCAGGTGAAGCCGAGATCAAGTCAGTGTCACTTCTTTCTAATCCATATGTGAGGAATGTTATTGGAATGTTCCTGGTTCAAAATGACATCACACTTCGGTACTGTATAGTCAGCATGTTGATTTGGCATCAGTTTGGTAGGAAGTCTAGATCCCCTGTTCAACTCATTCCTAGCTCATAGGTTGACACACTACGGAAGCTTGACATTATTAGAACCCCAATGTAACAAACATTTGAATCATTATTTCTGAAGGATACTCTAAGCCCATTTTTACCTCCTGCTCATGCTCAGATCAATTTCTAGATTTAGAAAATATTTGCTTCGCTGGTTGTTTATCGTGTTTTATTTACCCGGTGAATGTCAGCATGGGGAAGGGGCCACTCCGCAACATTTTTAATTTTATGTTTCGTCAAAGATCCAGTAACTGCTTCATTTTTTGGTGAAACTGCTGTAGCTAAATTGATCAATGTTCACAAATGTTGAAACAGTGTATCCCGTTTACTTTTTGTTATCCTGCATGGGGAGCATGCTTTATTTTATCAAAAGTTGTTTCTTTTTCCTTTTATTTCGTTATTTTTTGTTTGACCTTATGTAAATGCTTGCTAGAAGATCATTCAATGTTGTTCGTGGATTCAGATAGTTTTTGAGAAAATTACTCTAACCTCCAAGTCTTATTAAAATGCTAAGAATCACGTTATCAAAATTGCGAGGTCAGTTTTGCAGCAAATTATAAAATGAAGCGACCTTGAATGGACAAGTAGAAACAAAGGAAAAGGAAGATGTAGTGTTTATCAATGATTCCCTGTCTTACAAACAGTTCCAAGAGTCAGAGAGTAAGCGTTACAAGGCAGAGCTTGAGAGGCAAGATCGCAAGCATCGTCGTCAGTTTGAGAGTCTCCGTCAAGGCCATAGTGCCGCTATGCAAGAGGTGCTGACTATTCATGTAAGTCATCATCTGTCCAGAGTGATAGATCCTTCTGTTTGGATTTAAAAAAGCGTCAGCTTTTATACTTCAAGAGAAAACTAAAACCCCACATTAAATAAAACAATCCCTGACCAGGTCAATTGAACAGGTTACTGAAAATTAAATGATCTCAAACTACCCTTTCTTGACATTTGGTCCTACCCTTGCTCTGTCAGCACTCTGGTTACGTTTTTATCCCCCTCGTCAAAATTGTGAGCATGTATTTGTAGTGTGACTGTTTCTTTTGCTGATCTGCTTAGATATGTGCTCCAGTTGATTTTATTTTGTCTCGCACCTGTCCCTCTTTTATATACACTGTTCCAAAATTATCAAATGCTTTGTAAAATAAGTGAACTTCAATCCCTGTATTTGCTGCATTGCACTGATGGTAGAAATCATTATTGTTTTGAACTGGTGGATCTAGAATGAGAAACGGAAGCAGTTGATGGAGCAGGAGACATCGAAGCTGAAAGGCAAGGAGGAAGATCACATCAAAGAGATCAAACAATGGAAGGATAACCTCAGACCCCGTAAGAAGGTAAGACAACATCCTCATCCCTTACCCTGGGAATCCTTTCCCTCTCACTCCTGTTCGCTTTGCCCCTTTGAAGTCTAAAAGCACGTTGGAGTGTTGTAATGACGCAGAAATGAAAGCAGTTTAACTCCTGGTATTTCGCGCTTTGGCCATCATATATGGAGAGGATTTTGGAAGATTTATTTATTTATTTATTTCTGATGACCAACAGCGGTTATCTGCCACTAACAGGCATCCATGAGAAATAGATAAAATCTCTGAATTAAATAATGTGCAAATAAATTATACAAATAACCATAAAATTAATAAAAATTAAAACATTGACATTCCATACTTGGCAAATTCTTACGACACTAGTACGGGGCTGAAGAAGAAAGAGGAAGATTCAGGACTGTTGCTAGTCTTTAGTGTTAAGATTGCTTAATACCGAAGTATCACAGGGGGTAGGTGAACAAGTGTGAGATCGTGTGCTGGCCATTTGAAATGAAAAATAAAAACAGCATGTTGAGACATGATTTTTACGATGGAGATGTCAATTGAGGGCATAATTATACTCATCTCAAAAAGTTTCTTATGAGCAGTTTGTTTTATTCTTCTAGGTACATCTTTCCATCTGTTCTATAAAAGTTGAAATGAGTACTTTTCAAAAGTCTGACATTAATTTTCCTCCTGTCCTTTTTGCTAAAGGAATTGGAGGATGCCTTCAAACGGGAATTGATGGACCAAGACCGCTTCTATGCTAAGGGAGCCACAGCCAGTAATCCAGAGTCTGGTGTCCAGATGAGAGATGCCCGAAACAATGACAAGTAAGCAAGGGTGCCAGACTTGTAGATCTGGCGTCTGGTATCTACACTCGGACTCAGTGTTGTATTAATGTAAGGAATTAGGCACCCAACTGTAGTATTTAATCAGGTACCCAAGTTGATGTACAGGAAGCCATGAGGAGAAAAGGTGTGCTGTGATTAAAGTATTTGGCTGTGGCTAACGGCAATGCATGTTATTGGAAACAGCTGAAGCCGCAAACATGCGACTTCCACAGGCATACGTATTGTTGTAAGTCGCAGCTAAGTAATTTGAATGCAGCTTGAGGCTTCTGACTGCTTGAGACGCACACGAGAAACACAAACAAGTTTGATAGTTTAGGACATGCAATTCCATTATAACGAATGGTGCTTTGTACAAGTTAAGTTGAAGCAGTTGAATGCGCTTGCGCACATCAAGGAATTGAGTAAAAAGAGACCATTAATTTGCCTGTCCCATTCACAGCAGGTCAGAAGAACTGACTTGAAGGAACAGACTTTTTCTTACAGGTTAAAACAAGGTTATTGTTTATCACATTGTGCCAATAACACATGTCCAGGTCCCAGGTGAATTTTAGTGGTATTCAGTTTTCTAGTGGTAAATATTTTGATGTAAAATGTGTCTTCCGTGCTTCAATCCCAACCACATTGCTCTAACTTTTCATTCTTAATTGCTGTGTAGATCCTTTCTTAGATTTCTCGGGGGTACTGAGATATCTGTGCATACTTTCCCAGTATCCATCCTTCCATTCCACAAATCCTTGCTACAACCCCACCCTAGCCCTCTCCTCTTCACTCCAACCCCTTGCCTTCCTCCTAACCTTTTTCTCCTATCTGTCCTTTCCCCCCCCCACTTAACCCCTACCCTACCTCACTCCACCTCGCATGATAGATGAATATTCTGGGTGCATTGTGGCTTGTGAGCTTAGCATCCGTTGCCAAAATTGTCTCAAATCATAAAGTGCCCATTATAGCATTATTGTCTGTAATGGATGACTTTTAAAAATGCTTCGCACTCTGTATAGTCCGTTTTGTGTAAACATTAGTGAGTGTTGGCACGAAAGGTTCTGTGAGCGCTGTAAGTTTCCAATCTATTGTCTGTCAGTGTGAGTCACAATCAAGTTACTTTGTATTACTCTACCTCAGATAAAATGAGGTATTTCATTCCTTTTAAATTGTAGCTGAAAATGGACACTTCCGTATCTACACATAACAAATACAAGTCCTCTCAGCACTGTAAAACCCCATATCCACATGTGAATCTTTACCATGGTACAAGTCCTCTCAGCACTGTAAAACCCCATATCCACATGGGAATCTTTACCATGGTACAAGTCCTCTCTGCACTGTAAAACCCCATATCCACATGTGAATCTTTACCATGGTACAAGTCCTCTCAGCACTGTAAAACCCCATATCCACATGTGAATCTTTACCATGGTACAAGTCCTCTCTGCACTGTAAAACCCCATATCCACATGTGAATCTTTACCATGGTACAAGTCCTCTCAGCACTGTAAAACCCCATATCCACATGTGAATCTTTACCATGGTACAAGTCCTCTCTGCACTGTAAACCCCCATATCCACATGTGAATCTTTACCATGGTACAAGTCCTCTCAGCACTGTAAAACCCCATATCCACATGTGAATCTTTACCATGGTACAAGTCCTCTCTGCACTGTAAAACCCCATATCCACATGTGAATCTTTACCATGGTACAAGTCCTCTCTGCACTGTAAAACCCCATATCCACGTGTGAATCTTTACCATGGTAAAGATTTGTCCTTTTTCTTTCTACCGATTCCTTTATTTACACCACAACTCCTCTGATAAAAATGTAAATATATTATATAATTGTAAGGTAAACGATACACTCAGAGACAGGTAACCTACTATAATTGTTTTGTTTTTTCTCCAACTTTTATATTAGCCTTAAAAGTTAACTATTTATTAACAGTGGCTTGTTAAAACACATGATCTGGACACGTAGAAAGTGGAAACTTATTCAGATGATAGGTCATAGTTCAGTAGAAGAAAAAAGATTAAGAAGAGAAGTGCTTGTGTAAATACAGATGGCATTGTCAGTGTGATAAACCCTTTTGAAAAAAGTAGAATATATTGAGGGTTTGTTGCATGGTAGGCAGAGAGCAGCCTACCGGGTAGTTGTAGCCTCCCCCACCAGTCTGATTATTTTTCTTTGTCCATATGAGTTTGAGACTTGAAGTTATGTTGTTCCTGATACATGTAACATGAAAGACCTCCCTACTAATCCTCACTCTTAATTTTCGAAAATGAAATTTAGCTGTGATCAGTTGTTTTGCGACACAACTGTGTGCAGGCCGTGACGAATTTTTATTTTTTTTAGCTTGCCTGATCGGGCGGGTCATGCCATAAATTTGCTTGCCCGAATTGGATCAACACTTGCCCAAGATTTCTTGGAATCCACAATTATTATGGTTATTTAACTTTGGCCCACTGCAGTCTTTAATTAGAGCAGAAACACGATTGTGCTTCCAATCACATGCCTCTAAAAACAGGGTCAGTAGGTTGGAAAATTTTTAATGGGGGGCTCACTTTTTTTGCGCTGATTGAATAGCATGAAATATGGGGAGGAAAGCTTCCAAAATTATTTCAAAAAGTGATGCAAACCTGTCTTAATCTATGTAAAATTTTCTCTCGTTGACAATTCCCAAGAATTATGGATAACTCACACAGTGCTGCTCAGGTAATCACGACAGCAAACTGGCCAACAATGTCCATGTATCGCGTGGTAGGCGCGTGTGATGCATCCAGACCAGCGGGCGATAAACCTTGTGCCACAGCAGGAAATTTGTTGAAACAAGCTCGCTTCAAGTACAAACAAAACAAATTAAACTCATGAACACAGAAAATAAATACACAGCCAAGAAACCAAGTTGTGTGAATTAAATTCCTCTTGCAACATGATAAACATTGATGTTTTTTCAATCTGCAGCTTTAGGGTTGCATGTGTGTACGGCCGATGTATAGTAATCGACCGGAACGTACACTACATGTATAGACTGGTTGCCACATTTCCATCACGCATTCTTTTACATGGGCGCGGTGTGGTGGGAACCAGCGCAGCTTCTTTTAACACATTGAACTTTGCGCACGTGTTTTCGCCACTGCGACAGCGAAACGCGAATGGGAACTCAAAAGTTTCTTTTCAACATTGCAAATGTTAGCAGGAAAACATATAAAAACAAACGTTTTAACATGAGAAAATGTTGTTGAACGGTGTTTTGTGAAGACAGAAAGACTTCAGGATTTGTTCTTTTTATTTTTTATTTCTTTTAAATTTGTTTTTCTAACTTGCCGATAAAAATTTTGAGTCTCGCTGAGAAATTAGTGTTGGTCGGAAACCCTGATCAGCTGAGAGAAAATGGTATTAACGTTAATGGCACCTGCGTGAAGTTGGCACTTAAGACTGAAACACGATTGGAATACTTTTGCTAATGTTAATCATATTGGAATTATAACTGATGTTCAAAGTTAATCTTTAGCACATAAAGCAGTTGGTTTACTAAAGCAGGTAAGCTTTTCTGGACTTGCTGGAATGTGCTCAGCTAGTCAGAATTTTAATTGCCCGAATGAAAATTTGATTGCCCTGGGCTATTGGACAGGCAATTCGTCGCGGCCTGACGGTGACGTGAGGCCCCAAAGACATGCATTCAATGATTGTATGTCTTAAGTTTGTGACCTTTCACCTTTGTCCCTCACTGAAAAATGACCAATCCCGTTTGTGCATATTGGTTTGTTAGACTCCATTATTTCCAAAATAAGCCTGAAGTGCGCTTAGTCTCCAAATCAGCAGCACAGAATGTAAATTTGTAAAAGGAAAAAGTTGAACAGGCATAACCATGTTTTAGAAATTGGGTGTAAGCTTAAATAAAAATAAATCAAGAAAACTGATAAAAGTATGAAAACTCAAAGATGAAATGTTCTGGGTTTCAACTGCTTGCATCAAGTACACACCTTTTTATGCAATAGTGATAATTCTCTAAACACCTTTTCTTAAGGCCTAATTGACAGTTTTATAACAAGTGCAGCCACCTGTCTCATGGCCTTTTTTATACTGGTTCAACTGTCAGATAATCGCATTAAGATCATTATCTATTGATTTCCAAGAAGTACAGTAATGGCCACTTGTGGCAGAAGGGGGGGCAGTGGCCTCCCCACTTTTTCATCCAGGGATGCCCCCACCCCCACGTATTGCATACCCTATCATAGGATGGGGCTTGATGGATCAGCCTATTAATGGCTGATGCCTGATGGGCTAAGAACTGGCCCCCCCCCCACTTTGGAAATTGTTCTGCCATTGTAGGTAAAGACAAGGCATACATAGATGGCAACAAGTTTGTGTGGTGCATATCTGGTTTAAGTTATATACTTAATACTTGTATTTAAAACTGAATAAGTGGACTATAGCACATTTATTGGTACATTGCAAGATTCATAAAAAAGTGACCCGAGAAAATACGACATGGAGAACTGATGTATAATCAGTCAAATTATCCATACAATTATTTGCATTGTAAAACTTAATTTATGGACTTAACTTTGGTCACTTCTTGTGTGTGAGAAAAAAAGTTGGAAGGTAATTTGTAAAAAAAATAATAATAATAATTTTTGGCTATATTTTTGTGATCAGTTGCACCATTGCTTATCTAATGTCGTTGTGGTTATTTTTTACATTTTAAACAGACTGCCTTCAGTGTTGCTTAAAAGAGCTTTAATTGAAACCGGAATCTTTCAGAATGAAATTTTTTGGGGGTAGTCAATGTGATGCTTGTCAGGATTTTTCTCAAAAGTAGTAAAAAGAGAGGGAAGGAATATTCTTTGTTAGCAATTCTTAGTAGCTAGACATTTATTGTATTCTGTGTCAATGTTTTGATGCCACTAATGGGCATTTGGTGTGCGATATGTGGCGAAGGGGACCCCCCTCTATTGTATCTCTATTGAGTCTTTGGAATTCCTTTCAGATTTCCAGGGGGGATGCAGTAGGAGAATTAGCCTTAGGGTATATGGCTTGTGCATCACATTGGGGGGGTGTTTCCCTTTGCCACATATTGTGCTGGATGTACTAACAGGCACATTGGCAATAAACCTGTCTGCTGATGATGCCACACTTTGTTTACATATGTGTTTTTCTATGGTGCTCAGTGGACCGTTGGCCCTACCGATTCCATAGAAAACTAATTATGAACTAATTATGATGTCATCAACACATGGACCAATTATGCTCAATCTTATGCTGTTGCAGTTTAGTCTTGTTTCAAGACTTTTTTTGTATTTTCTCTCAAGTGTTGCTTTGTGGCCAACCATTTGCCAGACTTCATGATCATACTTTTCCCAATACAAAGAAATGCCTTGAACCAAGACTATTGCCAGTTACATAATCTAGTTAGTAAGTATGACATCACTCCCACTGCACATACAGTGTCATTAGAACTGTGGAATGAAATTTAACATGCAACTTTCATTCAGTGGTGCTTGTGTGTATGATGAAGTCATTTACGAACCAGAAAGAGGCACAAGATATTAAAAAAAACGTTCCACAATGAGGCTGTACGTATATATACAGTAAGTGTACTTCACATTCATGTCACTAGTTTGGAAAAAAAAGTAAAAAAAAAAATGAAAGCAAATTCTGGGTCTTCTGTTGAATATGTAAATTGATTTCGATTACCTTCTGTCTAGTCAGATGTGTTTGTTTGTCATTGTTGAATGTCTCTATATAAAGCATGTGCTTTTCAAGCTAACATGCATTATTATTTCAAATTGTTTCCTGCATACTTTAAGTAAGCCAAAAGGGGTTTTATTTGTACTGTATGTGTGCATCAATAGTATATGGAAATTAGCTTAAAATGACGTGACAATTATCAAAATGTTACATTTTGTTATCATAGTTTGCCCATTTTCTTACTTTGGGGATATTATACAGACTGTAAAAGTCAGAATACTAGCTTTCCTAGCTGGAGATTTTGTTGAGTAATGATTTTATGTGAGTCTCTTTTGTTTTTACTGAAAAGAAGAATGTAAGCGGACATTAGATTTTGTTGTCTCGATTTTGGTTCCATGGAGCGAGTTATTGGATGAATGTACCACTATGGTTTAGTTCTTCTTTTTGTGAAATTAATTATCATAGAAATCTGATTGATAAAGGTCACAGAAAACAAAGAGCGTGCAACTTAATTATTTTTCCTGATGCTATCGATTTGGTTGTAGCTTCATTGATCTCAAATGAGTGAGATTTCAGATCACGTAATGTATAAATCCACACTTCGACTTGGAGCCTATAATTTGCTGCAGTGTTCCTATTGAAGGGTGGCTGCAATAGATTTTTGTGATTACAAACCTCTAAAATGCATCTTTCTGCCTCAGTCAACCTCATTTTCAACTTCTGTTTCATTATTTCAAAGCATATTTTACGCCTTTTTGGCTTTTGTGCAAACGAGTATTTCCATATTCAAGAGCAAAACTGTGATGTCATTTCAGGAAGAAGCCTCAGTGTTACATTGGTTTGTACACAAAAAGTTCTGCACTTTTGTAGATTTTCCTGGACTCAGTTTTCTCTTCTTTGCTGATTCTTTGTTGTTCATGTGCATAGCAACAAGAAAATGCCAGTCCCTCTCTCATAAATGTTTTCAGTACGTGAATTCTGGGTTCACAATTTGAACTGAAACACCTATGCACTGAACCATGGCTTCCCTAGATGATGTCACAGCAACAGCGCCCTCATTTCCATGGATCATTTTAATTGTTTAAAAACATGCACTTTTCAGTGCATTCAACTAAACAGGAGTATAAAAGAGAAGAGTAGAAAGATGCAGAAAAATTGTGTGCAACAAAAATTCATTGCAGCTACACTTAAAAGCAATAGCACCACCAACTTGGAACAGTGACTGAAAAAACAAACAAGCATGCTCACAAATAAAAACAAAACAGAACTAAACAAAGCATTAACAAAACAAAAACACCTTGATTTTTATTTCACTTTAAAAAAGTACAATGTGATTATTCAACAATTAACCTGCGGCTGATAAGGATTTACATAATTTATTATATTGCAATAAGATTTTTTGTGTAGCTAGCCCACCTTTCTTAAATCCAGACATAAGCTTGCCCCACGTTTCTCTTAATATAAAACACGACCAGGATTTTTTTAATTTCTCTGTGTTATTTTTCATGTTCCCCTGAGGAAAACACATGCATTTAAGGCCCGAGGCATGCCTTTTAAATTTCCCATGTGTTGCCGCCCGACCATTCATCTCTAGGACTACAGCGAGGCAGAGCTAAACGATGTGCACTTTAAGTCGTTGCTCAACATTTCTTGCTCAATTCATTGACTCTTGGAGCGGTAAAAGATACAGCCATTGGCACCAAAATAATTAAACTTCTTTTCCAACAATACATTTGTTGTTTGGATAATTTTTTTCTCAATGAGTAAACATTGACATTAGAATATGCCCTTTTCAATTCAAAGAACAACTTCAAAACTTGATTTTGAGGAAAGGAGCATGTTAACAAACTCGGTTCAACACGGAAACTTGTTCACATATTTCATCATTAACTACGTGTCCCCTGTCAAATGAGATATTTACTTACGCTCCAAGTCACAAAACAAATAGAACTGCTCAATAGGAAACCAACTTTGCCAAGGAGGGAATTTCATTATTAGTCCACGATTATAAAGAATCTAGGCCTATATAGACTTTACTGCATTGTCAGTAAATCAGAGCACGGTCGGCCACGTTTGGAATTGACAATAACAGCAACAACTGACAATAACCAAAACGTGACCAATGTTATATGTGCAGCCCGTTCACGATATGAGACAGAATCGTGCTGTTTGGCTTTAAAAGTAGATTTTGCCAACTTTCCAAAAGTGGAATTGCAGCCTTTACCAACGCGAAGTGCTGTTGGTATGATGCGGTTCTGATAGTTCACAGCTACGAGAACAAACTACGGTCGACAGAATTGAACCCAGGACACGTTACATTCTGGTGTGGACATCTCAACTACGTTATCATCAATCTCGTTAGTGATACAAGGAGAACCATGCTTCGGGTAAATCAGATGGACACAACATCCGACTTCGTTGATCACGTCATCATCGCCAACACAGGTATAATAATTGATAGGCAGCCCGCGTTGTGCCATTGAAATAACACACAATCATAAACGTGGAAACGGCGAAATTGTAGTTGAAATATTGGTGAACTTTATTTTCATAAGTGTATTAAATTTACCGACGTTTCGGGTATTTGAATATCTTCTCCCCCCCTCCCTTTTTTGAGAATTTTGCACCTTTGTCTGTTTAGTATTGTTCATTGTTGCTTTTTGCAGAGAAATTAGTGCTGTCCCAAGATCACCTATATGACCTAAAATTTGACAACAAATTTATCTAAAATAGGAAGTGGCATGCATAATTGTATTGAAAAATTAAAGTTTGTCGCCGTGTACATAATGTTGTCGGTTTGTCGCTCGACAGTGGACGCTCACGAGATCGCGTTCCCGTCACCGTGACCAAATCGCGACGGCTGATGAGAGCATCGATGCTGTCAACAGAGGGCGTATTGCTTCGGATTTTTTATGCCGCGCGCGCCGGCTGCGCTGATGATTTGCAGCATGTTAAAATCGTCTTACGTCAAACTGAAAAACCCTGTCGGTATTGATTTCAAAAAGTTTAAATAATGCACAAACTTTGCATTTGAAAGGGCTTGAAAACAGCAAAATATGACAGTCTTTCGCACCATTTATCCTGAGGCGAGTGTTCCTTGTTCCATGCTCTGAGTGAGTGGCTAATTTCGATCGTTTTTTGAGTTAATCCTATGAACAAACAACCAAGTGTGACTGTGAGTGAAGTGTAGTGCGCTGGCAAGACTGGTGTCACTTTATTGACGTGAGAGTGGCGCGGATGGGTGGATATATGAGGCGTGAAGTCCATCAATCACTGTCTGCTGTTGGAAAAAACACCAAGTCGCATTTTGCTGTCGAACTTTACTCGCTTATTAGAAGCTCGGTAACCTGGAAGAAAATTCACCAAAAGGTTTTATGAATTCTATGCCTCCTTTAGTGTGTTAATCTTTAAAACGTGACGGTTTTATTTGGCGGAGGGTTGTGACATTGTGTGTTCACAAATCTGGTTATCTCTGTGGTTTTGAACCGAGACACTGTGAAGGGCCAGCTGGTTGCCTTGGTTTTATTGGAAGTTGTACAACTTCAGTTGAGCAAGTACAGTGTACATGTATGTACACTTAGTTTGTTGCAGTAAATTCAAAGGTGAACAGTTGTCAGCAGTTGTCACCTTGGTTTTATCAAGAGAAATACTGGAACTCGGGAAGCATCCCTTTGCACTTTGTGTAGGCCTACAACAGCTCCGACAGAATATTCTCAGACTTGCTGAATTCTCTCAATATGGAAACCCACGCTGTAGCGAGCCCACCAACCCCACATGCCCAAGCAGATTGTTAACTGTTCAATGGATCTTACGTGTTTTTTCAATGCCTTCTGTCAACAATCGTGGCATCATGTTGGAACCTTTCACAAAGGTAAGGCCAGGAACACTGGTTGAAGTAATTGAGTTCCGATGTGCATACCCGTCACTCAGATCAGATGCTTCACAGCGTAGACTCTTTGTTGTGAGTTGTTTTCTCTTGTTGAGAAAGTTGTAATGAGTTTTCTCTCGCTTGTATTTCCAACAAATAAAGTCAGCATTGCATTTCTGATGTGATTGGAAGTCTTACATGTATGTGTTCAGTGGACTGGCTGCATTGATGTTTTTGCGATGGCTGATGACTGACTTTTATTTGATCAAAGGGCATTGGTGCTATCAAGATTCAGCCTGGGCTTACACGTAGTCACCACATCCGAACATCGCTCTGCTACTATCTCTGTCACATAAAAACCACTCCTTGTACATGAATTGTAGCTCTAGGACTGTGTACACCATAGGTGTACCTATAAGTCAACAGAAAGGATTTTACAGCAGCTGCTGTGCTCAGATCAAACAGCATAGTCACACAGGAATCAAGTAGACCTTACCAGGCTGAAATGAAGGATTGTTTGAACGAAGGGATGCTACAATAGGGTTGGTTTACTTACACCTAATGACTCTACAATGAATTGTTTGTCAAGAAACCTACATGAAGTTAGTCAAGCAACAGGTACATGTAACTTGACTATACTGTAACCAGATAGGCCTGCATATCGGCATAAATAAGGCCACATCAGCAGCTAGGACAAGAGCCTAATAAAAGCTTCAGAGCACAGGACAATTATGATTTTTATTTTTGTCCAAATTACTTCAGCCGTGCATCATCAGCACGGCAATTGTCAGGGATGACGTTCGCCAAAGGATACAGTGTGGAAATGACCGTGACTTTTTTTCTCTTGCTTCTGCTGGCTCAGTGTGGGTAAAATTTCACGCTTCATTGGAGGGAGTTTATACAGCGGGGATATTCACCTCCTGGTGTTAAGTTACATGCACTGCTGGGAATATTAACTGGAGAGTGTGGAAGGTACTTTAACAAGCTGGATTGCTGATTCTACCGTGGGTCAAGAGTTGGTGGTGGTTTAGAACAGAGAAGAGAGTGTCAAATACCAGCAGTATGACGGTGCTTTTGTCTCAACATCCACGTGTTTGGAATTAACATCAAAGATTGGAAAAGTGGAAGCTCATGGATGGTTGAAGTTTGAGCTGGAATAGTGCCTAGGTTTTATGATTGTCCGAGTGCAGATAGAATGATATCACCAACATGTACCAGCCTCTGGCTGAGTACATGTGAATGGACATCTCAAAGTCTGAAGTTTTGCGGCAGAAGACTAAAGTTTCTTAATCTACTGTGACAGGCCTGATGTGCATGGATGTACATGTGTATCGCAAGTGTGCTTTCTACTCTAAAAACTAGATTTGGAAATCATTCAGACCAATCTTGAAAATGGAATTACCGGTATTTTTTCAAATTGCGACCAAGCAAGACTTGGACAGGAATGTTACAATCATGTCTGTAAGGAGGTCCTTGGAATTTATCGAAATCTAACAGTGAAAAGATGACGTAATGAGTTTCAACACTTTTGAGGAGAACTATGTGAGCAAATCCTCCAGACAGAGATGAGTTACATGTACCTCTTCGAGCCCCTGCCTACACTCCAGGAAGATGAGGAGTTGGTCTCTCTGAGGGATATCTTAGATCTCCGTCATGGCTGTCTCCGGGAGGTGGAGATGTGGGCAGTGTGTAAGGAATGCACTCTATCATTGGATGCATTCCGGAGAGCCTCAGCCGACCAGTTCAGCAAGCTTTGTCTCTGTCTGGACACATTGGCTTTTGACAGTGGAGGTGGTGTGTGCTTCATTGATGCAGGTAATGAATTGGTGTGGTGTGTTTTATTCTGTTTAAGCAAAGGTCAGTTTGGAACTAACATCCTAACATCCTGTGCAACTTGGACTCTCCTCAAAATAACTCAGCAAAATGAGATGCTGTTTAATTGGTTAACGTTTTTCCAGTTCGGGTTGTGAAACTTTGAATCATAAAATGTAGAAATGGAAAAGCATGCCCACACCAGTGGAGGTGGGTTTGGTTGGGGTATTGATGGACCAGTCATCTAAGTAGTGGGTGGAAAAGCTAATTTCATCAGCAACAAAAGATGTGACCATGGAAGTAAACACATGGACAGCATGTTGACAGACAAATATGCATTTCCCAAAGTAGAATTTCACACCACCTCACTATTGACACTTTTAATGATTCTTTTGGCACTTTACCACTTTCTCTGAGAAATTCCTTGCTGTGAACCACAGTACTACATTTTAGTAAGAACTTACACTTTGTGTTTACTCCTTGTTTCATTTGAATACTCGTTTCTTGTAAGCCGACAAAAACTGAACCTTAAAAAAATAATAATAAATTGTTGAAGTGTAATTTATTTCTGAAACGAAAATTCATTTTTTGAGGTTCGTCCGCCTTCCCAAACATTGAAATCTTTTATTGTGTGAGGTTTTCTTCATAAGTCTGAAAAACTTCCAAATCACTGAATGTGTACATGAAGTGTTTTGTTACATTGATTGCCCGGGATGACTTACAAAGTCCTAAAGCTATTCTGGGCGGCAGTTACAAATTAGTGTCCTTCGGAAGAGATTCGGATGGATTTAGCACTCCCTTTGGGACCTCATAGTTGCTTTATTTGGTAAACAAGGAGAAACAGGTACCAGGACAGAAATGATGACTCGGTATTGCATGTCATGTACTGACATAGTTTCTGTGGAGGTTTGTGTATGTGTAGCAGAATTTTATTAAATCTTTGTTGGGGATTTTTTCAAAACTTCAAATTTTAACTGCATTTGTGGGTAAAGTAGGTCTTCATTTTGGACAAGATAAGAAACTTTTCCTTGTTTGTCCTAGTGCAAAGTTGAAAAATCACTTGAGGACTGGATCTTGGATGGTCGTTTCAAAAGGATCATCGATTCAGGTCCTAATCCCTTGCCAAAGTACCGTTTCATCTTGTGCTTTTCCTGCCGCCGTTACAAAAAGAAAAGATACAGTAACAACTTGCACTTTTGTCCAGTGTTGATCTCGGCTTGACAAATTGTTGACTTCCGAATTAAACCCGAACCGTGCCAACAGTAACTGCTCTCCAATTCCCCAATTCCTGGGTGATTTGGTGATTAAAACTGCTCAAGCTATCCAGCTTTTTTTCCCGGTTGCATGAGGGGACTTTGCAAGAAAAGTTGCCTTTTGTTCTGAGATGCCTTAGTCTCTTAATCCCCTGACAAAAGCTGGCAGGCTATCAGTGGTACAGGGAGCCAGCTTAAGAGGGCCGGTACACAGAATGTCCTCGTTAAGTTATCAAGTACGTGTTCTGATCAATATTGAGAAAGAAAAGGTAATGGCTCCAGAGGGTTAAAATGTGGCACATTGGTGATGCTACTGGAAAAGTGCAGATGCCCTAATCAATACTTGCAGACTTCTAGAAGAGGGTTTATTTGGGGTTACTTGGTCCGTGGGACAGTAGGGTACATTTACCATCTGTTTCTACAAAAACACTATTTTCACCAAGTCAAGATTTTTGAAAAGTACATGTACATGTACCTCTAGGCCAAGATTTTTTTAAGCCTACCTGTTGGAGGCTTTCAGAGTTCAGATTTGTGATGTAGAGGAAAATTGCCTCTATTGATTGGGTGGATCACACAGTACACATTGTAGATTATGAGCAACACTTTTTGAACCCCCTTTTTTTCATAAATTCAATTATTTGGAACAACCCTTTTTTGGGGGGGGAGGTGGGACATGGGGGAAGGGTACATGTAGCTGCTTGAATAACATCATTGAGTCATTTCTTGGCAGTCTGTCAAATTACTGGTGGTGCCAGAACTCAATTTGTGTTCAAGGATCTGTTGTTAAACTTGTCCCAAAACAGCTAAAAAACCCTGTTATTTATGTGTAACAGTGTACTTTGTTGTTTGTACTTTTACTTGTACAATCTACTGGTTTGCTGTACATGTTAAATGCCATGTATGTACAATGTACAAGTACATGTAGCCTATGCTGTGTTCATGCAGGAGCCAATCAGTGTGAAATTCCAGAAGTCATTGACCAATGAAATGTACATGTAAACGTACCCCAGGCAATTGGTAATCACTCATGCACGCTTGCCAACGTTTTCACTGCTTCCCACGTGTAATTTGTATCCAAACAATTGTAAAATGAGATCTGTCCCAGTGGACAGGGCTATCCACCAACCTCACAATAGCTGGTGCATCGCTTCACTGGTCCCACCGTCCTATCCTGCGTCTGTTGCTAGGAGATCCAAGCTGTTGGCTTTAGATACAAAAACCCCCCTCACACTTTCACCTGGGTGTACATGTACTTTTTGCCTGGTAGGCCCACAATCCTAGGTCAGCTTGATTTTCTGATTTACGATTGGTGTCACACCTTCATTTAACTATAAAATGAAAGTGTATGTGATGCACACACAGGTAAAGATTACAGGTACCAGTATGTATAATGTATATAGATTCTGAGATAAACAGAAAATGATATTTATTGTTTAATTATATGTAAATCATCTAACGGTGTATTTAGCGCTAATCACAGGATGAAGTGCCAGTGAAGGAGACAGTGAAAGAAATATTCAGTTTTAGAGGTGGGAGGGAAATCCCAGATAAATTTTCCAGGGAAAACCCACGGAATCAGGCAGGGACTGAAAAACCCAATCCACATGCTGACCTAGGTGTGATTCGAACCCGAGTCACAGAGGTGGAAGGGGAGGAAAGAGCCAGTACACCAACCTGACTCCCCAAGTTGTAAAAGTGGTATTTACATGTACTCTGACATTTCCTTTGATACATGTTCATTGTCAATGCCAGTTATCATGATTAAATACGTGAATGAAATTCGGCTTTCTTTCATTTATTCCCCTACCGAAGTAACAGTAACCTCACATTATTGCACATTTAACGTTCCCAAATTTTCCTGTGTTTTTTTCAATTTTCCTGTAAATAATTTTTCTGTTTCTCTAAACTGGTGAGCAATGTACACGTAATTTCCTTTATGGAGTAATAATTTTTTTTTAATGGAATGGAATTATTGGTTTTTTGTATTACTTTTGGCAAAAGTGTTAAATAAGTTAGTGTGTAGGGTTTGGGTTCATTGTTGAGAATACCTGTATATGTGTAATTCCTTATACAAGCACATAGTCCCTCTGTTTAGTTTCTTGTGTGAAATTTTCCACTTCCTTTTTTTAAAAGTGTCACCAAGTTTCAACTCTTTAATTGTCAAGCTAGGTTAGTTTTCCTTTAAATAATCACACCGACCCCTGACCTTGTCCTGGCTGAGGTCAGGAGTCCAGACAACAGATCCTACAGAATGAAAACCCAGCTTTGCTTGGGTTCCCATTCTCTTGGAATCCACCTAATCCTTTTCATGGGATTTACCATAAATTTAGGCCACCTCACAGGTTACATGTATGCATGTCAATTTTAATTAACCAATTTTCAAAGTCTGTGTAGCCCAACAATTCTGTGTACATGTATTTCAGCCACTATCAGATAGTTCAAGGTGTTCTGAGTGGCACCAAAATGCTTTTATAGTGAGGTTTAGAATCAAGTGGTTTATTTTACACTGTTTACCCTGAGCAGAGAGTTAATGCATTGGGGATTCTTTTGTGTGATTTCTTTTTTACAGGTATCTTAATTCTATGCACGCTTACATGTTCATGCAGTTTTTTTGTCTGCATGTATTTCAATATCCTGGACCTTTTAAGGTAATTTTTTTTGGGGGGGGAGGGGGTCTTACATGTAGTCATGGTCACAGGTGTCAGGGTTGCAAATCACTCAAATTGGGCACCTGTAGGGGTACTGGAATTCCTTCCTGGATTACCTACATGTATGATTCACTGTTAATGTAGGATATTGTGTTAAAAACAGCACCCTTGTTTTCCTGGCCTCCTTGCAAATCACCAATTTGTATGCTTTGCAGCAAGAAAGAAATGTACTGAGGGTAAAATTACAAAGAAAATCAAGGTTAATACAGGGGAAATATGCAGTTAAATCAAAACAATTTGTACAAATCAAACAAAGGACGATATGGGAGCAAGGCAAGGACGATATGGGAGCAAGGCAGAATTACCAGTACTAATAAAATGAAAGGTGATGCAGGATACATGTAAATTACATGTACATAATGGTCAGAGATACATAGACCATGAATACGTCCATACATGTGTCGTGGGCTGGCTGTTCATTGTCTTTTTCAATGCTCTTCCATGCTCATGTAGATGCATTCTTAAATGTAATGTTTACAAACATTTTTGAAATAGTTGTTGAATCGAAGACTGTCCTTTTCTTTACACAAACGCAAAGGGTGGTCTGATTTTCCCCTAAGCCTAAGACCTGCAGACAGTAACAGCAATTAGGGATTCATTCACGGATTGATAAGGGCTGATCAGGATGATTGAAGGAGATTGGCCATGAGGGATATTGACCAGTCTAGAGGATGAAAAGACCCAAAGACTGTCACTGGTCAAGCTCGGTCCAATTGGATGAATAGTTGTGTGGATTTCAATTCATTGAGAAGTATCAACTAGGGTTTAGTTGGGGACTGATCTTTGTGTAGTCCCAAAACATTAATTCCCCAGGGAGGAAACAACCTTCATTTTGTCAATGGAGGAAGTTTGTTTGCTGTTGGTTTTGTCTCCTGTGTTTAGATAATTCCCATGATACTTTTGAACAGAAATTGTAGCACCAAGGGGTACAGTTGGATGTTGGATGAAGATTGTTTTACAGCCAGGAATTAAAGTTACATGTAGTCGTGGTAAAAGTTCCTAACATCAAAAATATAAAAAAAATCCTTGACAACAAAAATTGAACTAGGGACATAATCACTGTTGATATTAACACAGAAAGTTTATTCATGATGGTTATGTAGTTTGAAAATTAAAAAAATGATACACGGCATTATTTATATATTGATTCAAATCCATGGGTAACATATCAATTGGTTCCTTTATAGATGTACAATGTGTACAAACTAACTTTACAGCTATCTATGGGCTAAGGGGTCTGAGTGTGTAAATGTGGAGGTGTTTGTGAAATAATGCAGCAAAAACTCGTAAATATTTCAGGCTTTACGAGCCAGTGGCCTAAACATTGGCGGCCTGCTGGCCTAAACTTACCACTAAATCATTTTTACAGTTTAATCTCGTGTGAAGTTGTGGCTTTTCTAACGAGGGGAGCCACTCGAGGGAATGTCACCTGAAACCTGTTCTCTTAGGAGTTGTAAGTCACTGTAGTAATTGTAGAGATGTTGATTGATGACAGTGTCGTAACTTCCTGCTAGATTAAACAGGTGAAGGAGATTTTTCATAAGTTACTCATGAACTCATTGAAAATGAAATGAAGACAAATTTATAATTTGAAGTAAATCCAAATACATGTGTGTGTCCAAACTTTACACCAATTGCCACTCTTTTGTAAGCAACAGTAAAGGGTCAAAAGTGTAACCGTCTATCATTAAGATTTCCTAGCGGTACATGCATGGAGGATCAAAGTACACATTCCCTCAAACTAGATCAAGTCATGTCTCACTTTTGAAACGTGTCACAAAGTCTCACCCCCAAAATTCGGCAATTTTGAAAGTTCACACCTTTAACCGAACTGAGGGGTGAAAGTCACACCTATTCAGCATTACGTTGGTGTATTTAAACCATTTATCAAGATGCTTTTAGGACTTGTCCAATTTTGGTTGATCTCTATGAACTCCACATAGGCTAATGGAACTCTTACATGAATCAAATGGCAGGTATGTAAACGATCCACTGGTTGCCATAGCAACCAAAGAATCAGAGTCAATGAATACCCCTGGACATGACATAAATGTACAGATGGGTTGAGGGAATACAAATTGGTCCTTATATGTACAACTGTACCGGTCATGTTGGCGTGCTGCCTCATGAGTTACAGGTACACAACTGTCTTATTAGGACTGATCAAAGGAATGTCTTTAGGTGCTGAATCAAAATGAAACACCTCTTTGGAAAATTTTTCTGCTTGAAAATCACTCTTTAAACATTGTTACAATTCATTAAAACAAAGCCATTTGCTGTAACTGTTTAATGCCTTCACCAGGCCTTATTCTTGAAGTCTACTTGTGGTTTCCAAATATTTTGTGGAGATTTTCCAGTCTTTAGTTTTGGGCAACAATTTTGTGTTAAAGAAAACCTTCAAATACCTTCATAATAAAAAAAAAACCAAATAGCTGAATGCAAAACAAGTACATAATCATTTTAGTTTTAACTTCAGGTCAATATATTCCTTCACTCCAATCACAGTATTGGTAATACGTGTATTGAGTTCATTTTAATAAAGATGGTAACTAGAAAAATGAAAATATTCAGCAATGAAATCAATGGTTTTTCCCTTTTTTCCTACAGATGTAGTGGATAGTAAGTTCAGACCACCTGAGTACTCTGCAAAAAAGGGAACCTCAGTCAAGGTAGGCTTTAATTCTATTACAGGTGTCACTCCCACGGTTTTAATTGAATTATTTCTCTCACCTGGGGAATTTAGGGTCTTAAGAGATGTGCCTGTGCTCTCAGACTGGGCAAGTTTATCGTGGTGGATGTTTCCAAATATTGTAACCAGAGCTCTTTCTCTAAGTTTTTCTCTGTTGACCAAGTTTGAACATTTATTTTTAGTAAAAAGGGTGTAATTGTGTATTTCATTGAGTGTTTTGTGATGGATGTGATTTTAAACATGCAATTGTTGGAAGGAGCTGCTGTTTCAGTGTCCTAGTCTGCTGCCATCTACTGTCCAGAACAAGCCAACTGTCTCGAAGAACCTCATGCATTCAAGGAACCTTTAGTGTGTCTTTTGCCCTCTATTTTTCTGAGATAGTCAGACTTAAAAACTTTCTCTTTTTCTCACTTTGCTGCCCTCTCTTGAGAACCAGTGAGAGTTTTGAAAGAACCTTCCAGAAAACTTAATCTACTGCCCTCTATTGTTCAGAAGTGGACTCCAGTAAATGGAGGAGGCGTGTCAATGGCTGTGATCAATAATATGCAAATTAAAGTGGTGGAATACTGACAGGGACAGAAAGAGAGAGTCCTCATCCATTCAGGCCTTAAGAGAAGCAAACAAGACAACTGTTGTGTTGATAATAGGGCTATGGTCAGAGACCTGTTAAAGGGATGTTGCTGGTTAAGACCATCTATGGCTAGTTTGTGCCGGGTTTACGTACTCTGGGGGAGTGTATTAATGCAAACGTAGCACGTCTTTGATCTGTCATCGTGAGGTTGTTTGTCCATCACTGGTTGGTCGTGTTTACATAGAGCTCGCCTATTGACTTCATCACTAACCGTAGTAAAAATAGGGTCGTTCTGTGTACCACAGTGTATGTGACAAGTGAAACCTAGAAAGTTGGATTTTGAGTTTTTGAGAGATTTGAGAATGCTGTAGTCACTATATACACCTTGTTTGAGCTCAGCTTTTTCCCAGGATTAAATCCAGTTCTTTTCATCACTGAGGTTAGACTTGGGCTCTGAGTTACAAGGGGTACATCTGCGTGTACATCTGGTGGATTATCTATTTTTGAGATGGTACATACACCTGTAGTGTATTACTTGAAATGTCTCTCTTTGATTTCAACGGGATTGGGTATGTTGAGGGCTTGGATGTTGCCTAGTCCACCAGACCGGAATAACAACTCTCAAGGATTTCAAGGGAGTCTTCTGTGCTGAAGGGCATTTCTCCTCCAAGAATTGGCAACAATACCTGGATTACATGCTGGGCACACACGTACAAGCAAGGGGAGGTTTTTAAGCTGCTGGTTTAGCTCAAGTGCTGTGTTCTTTCAGGAAGAAATCTGAAGCAGTTGTAGAGAAGCTCTCCAGATGTAAGTACAAGTCTCAGCCTGAAACAAGTGTGATTCAATGTATCTTTCTCAGTTGGTGTGTGGAAGTGCATGCGCAGTATGTAAACCATGGATTTGTAGCTTACCCCTGGAATTGAGGTTGATGGTGTATGTAGGGTAGTGTGCATGGATTGTCATCACAAATGTTCTCATTACAAAAATCTTTTCCACAGCTACGTCCGTGTAACAGATTCAATCTTTAAGTAAGGTACTGTACGTGTAATGTGCACTCTTAGAAGAATGACCACTCATACAGAAAAGATTAATTCCCCATAGTGTACCTGCAACCAGGGTTTCCCCTGAGGGACTGATATGTGTGAGATGGTCAAACAATTTTGGCCAAAATTTTTGTTCCTAAAACAAAACCAGGTCTTTTCAAAAAGGCCTAAAATAAATTCTGTGTAGTCCACATTTTTCCCTCTAAAATACCGGGGTAAATCAATCTTGTTTTCTGTCTCTCTCTTTACCATTCTCAACAATTTAAAACTGATCCATTTCAAACTAAGTTATTGTGCTTTTTCCCTCCACCTTTGTCTATTTTAAGTGTGAGGTGGTTACTAAAATCAGTAAAGTGGGTTGCCTCATCTGAATAAACAGGGAAACCCTAATTGGAACCTTCTCTCAGTCTAGCCGCCACCATGCAAAGTTTCAAATCTTAGTTGAAATACAGAACAGTACATTACAATTGAATGTTAACATTAATTGTGAATGGGAAATTTTGTGGGAAGAATTCATGTTCGCATTCATTCTTATTCACCTTTCACAGAGCTTGAAACTATTTTCTCCTTTTTGAAAAGGCGTGAAAATGTTTTCCTACTTGGAGAAAGTGTGAAAATATTTTCCCACATGGTGAAAAGATGTGAAATATTTTTCCACTTGTGTGAAAAGATCAACAGATTTTTTCCCCATATTGGAAATTGTTTCCACATTTTTGAAATGAAAATGAATTCCTGTGGAAGAGAAAAATGTTTATAAAGAACTTCCCATTGCTGGGTTAACTTTTAGTTGCAACGTACATGTACATGTACATGTAACTTTTCACAATTGTCCAACACCATCACCACCCACTTGCTTTTTTGATGCTAATTTTATGAGCTCATTTTGTGATAAGTGCAAAAGCCTTAATGGATCATTTTACCAACCCCTACCACAATAAAATTTATACCTTGATTGTCCAGCCGCATTATGCTGAACAAAGCTCTAGCTCCCAGCTTGACCAGGTAGACCATTTATGAAAGAGCCTTTTAGTTGAGTGACCAGCTGACTATCCTTGGCGTATTGAAATGATGGCATTCCAAAAAGTAGTGTGGAAATTATGGACTTGTTCAGCATAAGCATATAAATGAATTGTGAAGAGTTTTGTAAATTTCCCGAACTTCAAGATTTGACTTTTGATTACTTTTCCCATGAGATGTTATTCCTCTATTAAACCTCCCGTTTGGTTCATATTGTATTGCTGCATTGGTCCGATAAGTTGGTACCTTTGTCCGTCCAGTATTAGGCTTAGCGTTTGGGGTTTTGGGGGTGACTTACATGATCCCAAAGCAGCGAGGAGTAAAATTGGATTGTGACCCCGATTCAGACTGAAAAATCTATTTAGTCTATCTGGTAGACCGTATAACTTTATATTCTCATCAAAAGAATGGTGTAAAGCTGTAATTAATGCGAAGTTGGAGAAGGATGATGATATATCGTATGGTCCTTTTTACCATGGGTTCAGACAAGGTCTTCTGTGAACTATATAATAGTGTTTCCATTTATTGGTTAAATCAGTTGTTTTTTTTTTCAAAAATTACGTCCTCTAAAAATATGTAGTCATTACCTTTTAGGTCTTTTACCCTGATACTTACTTGGACAGTGTACACATTCGGTATCTCAGTCTTCACTAATTTTATACACTGGGTAAAGATACTTGTATCTTCATTCCAATTGCAGCACAGACTTGAAATGTGGAATCTTTATTGTGCCAAGGAATATGAACATACTTGAGCAATAAGCATGCATAGAAATAATTAAACGCTTTTCGTGCTAATTGATTATAGCTTGTTTCATCTAGTGAAAACATTGAAAAAGCAGACCAAATTTGGTGCAGTATTCATGCCTGATGTGTAACCATGTTGAAAATGCTAATTACATTGCACATTTTTAAAACTCCAGTAGATGAATTTCTAAAGCCTAGGCATTGCCCAAAAACACGTTGAATCTTTCATAGTTGCACCTGACAACATGACAGTAGTCATTATGAACCTGGCAGGAACCAATATTTCACTGCTTTCACCCTACCGTTGACTCACAATATTGTTGCATTCATTAGTGTCACCCAAGGATTAAGAGGCAGAAGGTGTGTGACTGATAATGATTTGTATGAGTATGAACGCACAGTAAAAGTGAATTTAGTTACCCGGTAGGTTAAATTTTGTCCATGAGTTTAATTCACTTCGACAGCACAATATTCCTCATGATTATCACAAAATAGATTCCTTAACTCCCTAAAATCATGCTGCAACTCTGACGGTGTGGCAGTGAACAGGAAAGACAAACTTTGTACCACACCTACTGCTTGTCTTTGCTGTTTTATGGATTTATCAATATCCCAACTTCTACAAGTAGTTTTAAACCTTTCGTTAACACTGTGTACTGACATTGCACATGGTTTTTTCAGCTGTGTAGAATTGAACTCTGCAGGTTTTTTTTGGGGGGGGGAGCAATTTCTTTGCAATCCACTGACGTTAGGTTCAGTGATGCCATTCATCATTGTTGAAATGGATGTCATAAACAACTAATATTTGGGTTTTCTGTGCCCCCCTGGGTGGGCCAAATACATGTACGTGCTTACGGACTACCCAAAGCACAATTGTACAATTGTTTGGTGCAAGATTCAGTTGACTTGCCTGCTATATCTGACTGTACCGGTAGTTGTTTGGTTTGGTGTTCATCAGTTTAAGAGCAAGCTTTACGTGCAGTTTGGTGACTTGTAAACAAGTGTGTGGTCATGCACTTTTTGTTAGATTTGAAAAAAACGTTCTTCGTCAACAGTGGTGGATTCTGTACAAGTTCTGACACTAAACATGTACCAACAGGGAAACCAACATTCCTGAACCTTTCTTTATTCTAAGCCGTTATGAAATACATGCACATGTATGAAGATTGTTTTGTTGTAGGTAATTCAATTATTTTTTTTGTACAGCCATTTGCTGTCATTTTATGTGACAACGTAAAGCTGATTGAGGAAATTCCAAACTGGTTACTGACTTTCTCTTTGCCTTGAATCTTCCCTTGACCACCCCTTACAAATTGGTTCGCTAAAAAATGAATAATTCTGTCACAAGAAGAAATTGTCACTTTAGGCATTACTTGTAAATCCAGAAGTCTGGCCTGGTTAAACAGTATCATGTTTCCACTTTCCCCGTAGTGATACTTGAAGGGTAGAATTAAACTCCCTGCAGCCTTTTGGACCTGTTCAACTTACATTACTTTTTGCTGGAACAGATTATTCCAACACAATGCTTTTTTTCTTCAGGCTTTTGCCCAAGAAATTTGCCAGATTGGTTTAAAATTTCCCCCTTCAGGTTTTGTGTCCCCATTTTGTGCAAAGAAAAAAAAAATCTGATTAGCTTCAAATCCAGAAGTAGGATATTGAATTCCAAGAATGAATGTAAGACAAAAAATTCACGGTGTCTACATGTACATGTACATTTATGTACCGGTATATATGGCTGGCAGTTTATGCTACAAAATCTTTATTCTTTTTGTGTTGAAGAGAAGACTGCTCTCTAAACTTAGAATGATTAACTAATAGTGCCAGTATGTGGCATCCTTAAACTCAAAAGTAAGCACATTAAACTCGTTTTAGCATCCCAGCTGGCTAGCTTTAGATACAGTTGGGTTGTTATGGTTATGCACCCTAATCCCAGATAAATTATCTCTGCTTGAGCCTGTGACCTAGTTTTCATCCAGTATTCAAAATTTTGCTCATGATCCATTTCACTGGCATTGAATATGCCAGTGGATGGTGCGACAAACAGATCTGTTACACCCACCCTGTGCATATTTGTCCAAGATTGGGACAGATTTTATTGATTTCTCAGTTTGTTGCTTCACATTTAACCTTTTGGATGTAAAGGATGTACTCTTCATTCTCCGGCCTTAGGGCAAGGCTGAGAGGTAGTTGTACAGACATGGCAAAAGAAAGTTATTGTGCATCTATTCCGACTTTTGATGATATTAGAAAAAAGGTCCTATTTGTGAAATTTGATCATGTACCGAGATCAGATTGACGTTACAATTGAAGACTCAACTGTCGCTATTAAAAGTACCTGTAGTCTAAATTATAGTGAAAGAAATCATATTGGCATGAATTCTAAAACTATATTGTATCATAAACATTCCTTTGGTTACTGGAAAATAATACAAAATGTATTTCACTGATCATTCCATCAAAAATCCAATCTTCAACATGTCCAAAAAAATACAATTAAATTCTAATGCCAGGAGAACAAAATGAAAACTTTGGTTAAGAGATTAAGAAGACATATTTGCAGACACCATATCTTTAATGAAATGTTGTAAGAATGGAGTTAATTGCACATATTTTACTTGTACAACAATAAACCTAGTGATACAATGTAAGAACTGCTTTTTCACACTCGATTTGTCTGTGCTTGTTACCAGAGGTTGTGCAGTTTAAAAAACAAACAAAAAGCTAACATTCTATTGCTACATCCCCAGCCATGATAAATGGAAAATTCTACAATGGATGACCTTAGAAGTGTTTTCTCGTCAGGATTTTTCCACCAGCAGTGAGGTACATGTACATGCACTGGTAGCAGGACTCACTTTGATCAAGCAATCATGCCGATCCTGGGCCAGCTAGTTGTCAGCAGACATCCCCAAGAGCTTATCACAACAATTCCCTGCCACTCTGCTCTCTGCTCTCCCACTCCCTCCAGTTATTGATCCGTGGTGACACAAATTACCAAAGCTCCATTCAGGGCACGACAATGGGCCGCATGGGCAGCATGAATATAGCAGTATCCCCCGCTATTAGGACTGGGCTAGGATCAGATCCTCTCCCTCGAAGCTCGCTCTTTCGATATCTTTTGTCCCATTCTTTCTCTAGGTAAGCTGTGTCTAAAAAAGGCAGTGTACACAGTTGAGACTTAAACCTACTTCAGGTACTTCTGTCCAATTAAATTCTATGGATAAGAAAGATTCCTCATTGATTTTCACCTTCAAGTGAAATGAATTACTCTCTCTCTTTCAAGGATGAAGAAGCTCCTGATATTTGCTGCCTAGAAAGTTGAAAAACTCCCAGAAAGATTTGTCGCTGTGTCTGTTGGCTAAGCATATTTTTTTTTTACACATCTGCAAAGGATACCACCAGCAGTGCTGTGAAAATGTTCAGACATTGCAAGACCAAGTTATGAACAGGTCACAGGCAGATGCACGGACATAGCTTGTTGTTGAGAGTCATTTCTGTAATTTAATAAAAATAATATGGACATGTACACATATACATAACTGTTGTTTTGTGTTAATTTAGCAACTTCCAGAGCAAGTGGTTTGTGTACCTGTGCACATGTACACATGTACATCTCGCTACAGAGTAAATACCTGTCCCTCTAATTAACCTCAAATTTTTAGGTTGGTAAAGTTATTTATCGAATGGATGTTTATTGAATTTCATTATTAGTCTCAAGGTTGGGGTCTGATCATGCGGAAGATTTCAATTCAGTCAATAATTACTTGTTTGAGGTTTATCAAGAACCCTACAAGCATGGCCCCAATCCCAGCATGAGTGCATGACACAGGCAAAACCCAAGACAATTATTCAAGATATCATTTCACAATCAGCTAAACAAAAGGACTTTAGACATCCCTCTCAGACTACCCGGGAACCTCATGAATAATTTAGAACCAATCAGCAGGGGGATTCTCCTAGCATCAGAGTATTCATTCATCCACATTGATTGGCTGATCCCAAATCTCTTTACTTTTCAGGGTCATCTTTACTCTCTGGCACTCACCCTCTTAGAAGCGGCCGAATACTGTGTTCATGATGACAGCGAAGCTGAGATCAGCCAGCCGTTGTATGATCTGGTCAAGCAGTTATCGTTGGAGGATCCCAACCAGAGACCCGAGGTTCCTGAGATCGTGAAGACGTGCGAGAGGAACTTACAGGACCCTTCCACTTTCATCTGTCGACAGCTGTCATCAATCAGCAGGCGGAGAATATCAATAGATTCCTGCTATGACCTGCCAGGTACGTGTTCATGTACAAGCAGGCTTGAAGTGGCAATCTGGAGATTACCCAAGACTTCAATATGCAATCCATATTAGGACTTTGATGGAAATAGAACCACAGACAAGGAGGTTATGGGAAGTCCGTTTACCTGTACCTCTCCTTACAGTAAATCTTTGAATATTACTCTACTACAACAGCGAAGCACCTGTAGAGTAGTACAAATGAAAAGTGCTACAGGTGTATATAAGTATTAACCCTAACAGTCCCAAATCCTCCAATTTCAATACGATTTTACATACACCCTTGGGGGTTAGGGTACAAGGAAGCTTTATGTAGATGGGAATGGGAACCAGAGTATTTTGATTATCACATAATGTAAGTTGAGAAGATTCAGATACTAAATTCCATTTTGAGTGTCTCACTGTACCTTTCCCAAGGGCAGTTAAATGCTTCACTTACATGTACAGTCATAGATGATTATTTGAAACAGTAATGAATTCCAGTATCTGAAAACTTTGAACATTTTTACAAAGCTTTGCTATGAAAGAAATGGAATGCATCAGCGATCTGATCAGATGCTGGTCATCAAGGTCTGGTTGCATTACCCGGTACCTCTGTCTCAACTTGTTTACTTTCATTATCTCTCCATGTGCAGTTAATGACGAATCACTCTTGGTCAGAAGACGGTCATCTACAGCCAATCAGGTGCTCTTCTCAAGGAGACACAGTCTAAGCAATGGCACAAGTTGGGATTCCCTCAGCCCATCTGATGTTTTCAACATCTCATCGTCAGCCTCTCCCTCTCCAACCGTTTTGAGAAGCCGCAGCCCCATCAACTCCAAAACTGCAAAGATGGCCGATGAGAAACGAACTGGAGTCTTAGACCCTGCCGAAGAAAAGCCCCTGAGAGAGGCACCAACAGTGGCAGCTCTAAACAACCTCTCTCAGCGTGCCCAGGAAATTTTGAAGAAGATCTACGCCACAAATGAGAACCAGTTGGGAGCTTCAAAAAACTCAAATGGTGCTGGCGAAAATATACCTGAGAAAAACTGGTCCCCTGTCATGAGGAGGCATAACAGTGTAGCCAGCATGGGAGAGTCATATGCTGGGAACTGGCTTAGGTCTAAGAGGAACAGTGATCCCGTGTCCTCTAAGAATGAATCTGATGTCCCGTCAATAACTGTGTCGACAGTGCACACAAATGGAGACGGGGTTAATGTTGAGAGTTCGCACTCTCCAAACTCAGTCAAAGTGTCTGCTGCCCTGGCCAGGTTCTTGAAATCACGTAAGCCACAGAGTGAAGGAAAGATTGACGAAACCTGGACAGCCGAACAGATAGGGTTGAGAGGCGAGATGGTTGCAGATGCAAAAACTGAAAGTGGAGATGAGAACTCAGAGAGCACTGAGCCCTTGTCTCCTCTTGGAACGGACGATTTCTCCATGCTGGAAGGGGATATGATCTTAGACGATCCCTGGCTTGATGATGAGGAATCAGACCCAGAGAGTCCAGTGCAATTCAAGCGGACATTACGATCCCACAGTATTGCTGCATTTCACTCCTTTGAGCCTCGCTCATCAGCTTTCCGTGCAAGCCAGAGCCACTCCAGCAGATCCAACCACAGTTCCAAATCCAGCCGTTCAAGTCTTGACAACATCACTGAAGAGAGGAGTGAGAACCCTGCTGTGGGACCCAAAAGCATTGCATCCAAGAGATCCAGACGGAAAACAGAATGCCTCTCGGGGACAGACATGTCTTACAATTCCATCCGGGACTTGAATAAACTTCAGGACTTCTTTGCCAACCGTCGAAGCAGCATTGCTGATTTTAGGACTCCTGCCAGCCTGGTGTCTTCAGCGACTCACTTTACCCCGATTGTCGTCGCTGATGAGAAATCTGGTAGCACCAAGAGTCTGACTTGTTCCACCAGCTCTCCCAGCGTGGAAGAGGCCAAGGCTAAGGCCAAGGCTGCCATGGAGGCAATCAAGATGGATCTGAAAGGGCCTAAGAAGGAACCGCCACCTTCTAATATGCTGGAGTCACTGGAAAATGATGCCATGGCCAGCACTGCTCCATCACCGACTGAACAGACTACTGGAGATACTGAAACAAGTCTTGCAGACTCAGAAAAGACAGACAGTAAGAGTAAAGAACAGTCTGTCCTAGCTGTAGAGCAATCACTTCGAACTAATTCAAAGCCATCAAGTGAAATTGTCTTAAAAGACAAAAATGATGATAAGCAAACTACAGATGAAAACTCAAACCTGCCAGAGGTGCAGAATCCCCCATCTGATAAGCGAAAATTTTCTCTGGAAGTGGAGGCCATCACATTGAAGGGTGGTTCCCAAACTGATCATAGGAACCTGTCCAAAGACAGCACCAGCAGTGGAGAGACTCATGTACAGAAAGCTAAGGTGAAAGTTGTACAAGGGTCGCCAATCAGTCGCGATAGTGCTTTCTCTCCAATCCAAAAGCCTCATAAGTCATCATTTGAATCTCAAACGATACCCAAACCTGAACAAATACAAACCATAGCTGAGATTCTATCTTCAACTAGTCAAGCCTGTACAGCAAAGCCCACAGTCACCCCACCAATGAATAACCAAACTCTGTTAGCCCATCAAAACAATACCTCAGAAATAGCCAATCAGTTGCAGACTGTGCCCACAAGTCAGTCCCCTGCCTTTGCAGCTATTTATCAAAACAACGTCCTTGGTCAGATGTCACCGTTGAGGTTAGCAAGTCCCCAAGTTTCACATCCAGCAACCAACCCCACCGTCCTCACTACCACACCGGGCATCTCAACAACACCTGGTGGGATTGTCATTCCAAGCTTCCCCCTCAAGGTCCAGCTTCAGCAGGACCCAGCCACTGGGCTATTTAATGTTCTCCCCGTAGACCTTCAGGGCTCGCCTGTTATTTGTCAAGGGTCACCTGTAATAACCCAAGGGTCACCTGCTTTATCTCAAGCCTCTCCTCCTACCCAGGGAGGTTCTACCATCGTACTAGGTGAGATATCCTCTGCTATATCTCAAGGGTCCCGAGCAATTAATTCAGGCTTGGCTGTGAGCAAAACTCCAGCTACTGGAAACAGTAAAAACTCCACTGCTTTTGATGTCAAGGCAGACAGTCAGAATTACTGGACTAGCCTGAAAAGTCCTGGCGCAAGCAGTGATGGAGAGAGCACTTGTATTCCTGTGACCCCTGAAATGCCTCGGAAAGATAATGCAGAGCGGAAACAAGAACAGCAGAAGAAGCGTCATGAGAAAGCTAAACATTTTGTGTCACCATCCAAAAGGATACCTGCCAAAGGAAATCGGGTCAGTGAATCAGAGAGCAGTGAATCATCTTACCTAGAAACTCTCCGCCTCAAGAGCTCCCCAAAAGTCATTCGCAAGAAGCCCACAAAGACTTCCTCATCACACAGTGATCCTGATCGGGCTCGGGAAAGAAACCATGAACGCAGCAAGTCTCAAAACAATGACAAAGTTGGTAAACAGGAGGATTCCAAATCTCGAAGTAAATCCTGTGAGAGGCCAAAGGCTTCGCTGTCTGTCCACAAAACAGATACCAAAGAGGTTCCCCGTAAAACTGTTGAGAAAATAGGAAACAAATCTGGCCATTCCTCACGGCCTCATCTAAGCCATAGACTGAGAGATAACCATGCTTCCAAGAGGCCAAACTATTCAACAGATGACATAGATGATACTCGCCCCATGGATTCATCCCATCGTCATGCCTCATCACCAATCTCCATGTCCTCCCTGTCTAGAGACAGCGGGGTGAATCTTCGCTATAGCATGTCTAGTGGAGAGGAGTTGCCTACTTTGTCAGAGATCCAGCTAGCTGATGCCCTACAGGGGAACGCAACACTCAAGAAGGTCATCAAACTGATACGACAGGCATTTGCCTACGATGGTTACTTGGAGAACGGAGTCGAAGACTTGGCCATGGGTAGGAGATCTTTTCATTCTTCTTGATTTTCAAAACTGAATTGTATTGACACATGCATATCTTTAGAACAAGAGATAACGAGTTCTAAATAAAGGTTGGTTATAAATGATGAATTAAATAGGCTTGAACTTAATTTCCATTTTTTTGCTTGGGCTACACTGCTTGCCATGAAATGAATTGATAAATTTGAGATGATGAATCTGCACTTCAGATTTTTTTTAACAAAGTTTAAAATGTTAAATTTGATAGATCGCACTGTTTTCCTGAACAAATTGGATGACATCAAGTAAAAAAAGTCGGACAGTGATAACTGAAGAAATTTACAATGTTGAAGCTCATCTTTCCGTACTTGCATTTCAGCTGAATACATCACATCCCTTGGCAAGCTCAGCTGGCACACCTTCAGCAATGCCATCTCTGAGAAATTCTGTGACCTTTACTGGGAGGAAGATCTTCTGGCAAACCTGTATGAGGCTGTCAATGGACAAAAACCACCTGTCAAACCTGTCAGCGAGATGCTTAGTAAACATAGGTAATGCAGTGGGTTAATAGTTTAAGGTTTCAAAGTAAGACTGTGAACAGTAGGAAATCCACATATTTTGTTTCTCATCCAGGATGGGAAGACTGCAGTTTAAGGTTGAAAAATTTAAGCACGTGTTAAAAGGAATGGTGTGGTTATGTAAAGAGAGCTGGCTTTTAGCATTCAATACAAATTATACTAATCTTAATCTCACAGGTAAGTCAACCAACTGTTAACATCATTTTGAGATTCAGAAGTACCAGATTTCTTCTTTGTAACCATCTCAAATTTCTTTTTTAGCTAAAAAGATGTGTTGTTGTTTGTATTTACTTTTGAATGATATTAAGAGGGTTGGAAATGTTTACTTATAACTTTTGTGCTTTTCTCCACTGAAGGTCAGTAATTCCTAAAAAGCCACCACGTACAAAATCTAGCAGGGAAGGGCACACGTCATCCAGGCAGAAAGCATCATCTACAGTGAATGACAAGCACAACGATCGCGCTGGAGAAAAGAAGACATCACCAAGCTCTGCCTCTACACTAAACAGATGTGAGGTGAATAGGACATCAAAGGTGACAGGGACAAGGAGCAAAGGTCTGGAGGGGAAAAAACAGGCTGTGGAGATAAGACTTGAAGAGGAATCCAGAGAGAAAAGTTCAAGGAGTGCCAGCGGTAGCAAGGAGAAAAATGAGAAAGATGTAGGAGACAGAGGAGAGCCAAAGACTTCTCTAGCCATGAAGCCAGACCAGACAGCATCAAGGAAGGATTCTTCAGCCAGTGAGAGCAAACTAAGGTTGCCTCCACGTAAGGGAAGGACAGAATCCTCATCACATGATGAGTTGCATGCCTCTAATAAGGAGTATTCCAAGCAAGGTGAAAGAGAACTACCAGCAGACGCTGAAGTTAGGAAGGATTTAGAGAGGAATGATCAAAATGATGACGGAACCGCATGTCTTCAAAGGCCATCAATTGTTGCCATGGGGATTACAAGACGGGATAGTAAGGAGAAACCAGATAGAACACTAACCAAGGTGCAAAAGAGTTCTGTGGAACTGAGCACTTCAGAACTTGCCAAGGATGTAGAGAAAAATGGCAAATTTGGTGGCAGAAATGGGATGGTATTGCAGAGACCAGATGTGGAGCCTCTGAGGAAGAAAGATGTTGATGGGTCACTGAATCTTACAAATGAGTTTCTACAATTGAATACATCCCTAGAGGAGTCTTCTTTAGTTCTGAATACATCAAGAGCCAGCCTCACTAGCAGTGCTGCCTCCAGCTCCATCCTCAATCAAGATAATATCACCCCAGATGACCCTAACGTCAGCTTAAATGCATCTCTGACATCCAGTCACCTCATGCCCTCCTTGCTGAATTCTCCAACTTCTCCTGTTCACCGCCACAACTCAGACTCCAGCGACTCCACGAATCGCAAGATCCGAGAGATGCTGAGCAAGTCTTTGAATCGCCGCGAGAGCCAGGGGTCACTCAGTAGCACCTCTTCAGGTAACTCACGCTCACCGTTCAACAACTCGGACACCATATCCCTGCCTTCCATGAGCTCTTTCAGTGAGTCTGTGGATGAGTCAAGGTGTGGACTGCCTAGTGGGGTGTTGTATCGAGGTGAAAGTGTTGATCCAACTGTTGAAGCTTACACACAGCAGCTGACGAATGCAGGAGGGACGCAGCACAACATTGATGCCAAGATTGCTGTAAGTACAACTCATAGAATCTGTTAACTGCTGTTCCAATCTCAATAATTTGCACCTGCTTCGGCATGATAAAGAAACTAACAAATGAAGAGGAATTCACTGAGAGGTTTTTAGGACATTTACAAAGTCTGTGTAAAGGGTTCTAACATTTGTCCACTTTCTTCAGGATGTTGAGCAGCAGTTAATGATGGAGAAGAGAATGAGAAACAAGACAGAGAAGTTCTACCGGAAACTGGTCCACAATCAACAAACAAAAGGTACCCACCCACATCAGAGTCCTTTGATGTATGGTACATCAGTAACTGGCTTTCTGATAAGCAATTTGATGTGGGAAAAAATGGAAAGACTGACCAAAGGAATATCTGTATCCACCTCACCAAACTTAAAAGGGCCGAATTTGAAGAAGTATTTGTTGAATTTCATACCAAATTGTTAAACTGTGTTTTCCTTTTTAAAAAGTGATGTTGATGGTTCTTTAAAGTAACAGTAAATTGACAATGTATTATCAAGGTGAGAAGTTAAAGAAAAGGAATATGATGATGTTTGATGTTTGTTTTATCTTGAGATCAATCATCATAACTGTCTTGCTTTTTCAGGGGCAGAGAACAAGAGCATGGTATCTAAAGTTGGTAAGCAACTCCTGGAGATGACTAAGAGGATAGAGTTCCTTGAGTCCTCTAGGAGACATCTGGAGATGCTGTATGCTGAGCAGTGGGGATTGGAGCTCTGCTATCTCTATTCATTGGCAACAAGGTGAGGACTAGGAAGGCAGGTGTAATTAGAATCTACTCCCTAAAGTTGATTTTGCTTAAATATTTAGTTTGGCATTCTGACACACGTGGACATGACACATGTAGTTGCAAGTCTAGGATCTTTTTCACTTTTCAGTCTTTAAAATTGTTTTAAATGTGATAACTTTCTGAAAGATCTAGCCATTGTTGTTATGTTTGGTTATTGGCTAATCAATTTAATTTCCAACAAAAGATGAATATGAAATTCTTCAGAATTTTGGAATCTGAAATGTTTGAAGCAAAATAATACCTTGTAACCCCTTTTGCACGAACATTAATCTTATAAATATTGAAGTAAGGTGATTTTTTTATGTCAGCCCTGGTAAGATGACCCTTGACCTCCAAGCTATGGATGACAACCCACTGCTAGCCTTCAAGACCAGCCGTAATAAAGTCTCCCTCCAAGCTGGACATCCTTCCGGTCTCTTCTCATTTCTCTATGCTCGGTTAGTGCATCAGATCATTTTATTGTTTATCTGTCCACGATGTTGATTCTTTTCATCCACTTTAAGATGACACTTACACATACCTGTGTTGATTATCCTTTTGATTTGACAGTAACATCAGCTTAGAAAAGTTGACTTAATTTGGACTAAACCTGAGACTTCTGGACAGTTGTTTCACTTTGTGTTACAAAATTCTTCATGTTTTAGGTAAATATTTGTCATTTGGTATGAATTGATATGGGTATACAATTTTATGTACCCGTATGTATTAATAGAATTTGCTGCATTTAAGTATCTTGAATTGTCTGATGTGATATTCATTGTTGTTTTCAAATTTTCAATCAAGTCATTAAAATGTTTAAAGCTGAGCTTAAAACTACTTGTTTTGTCGGCAGGCATGCGCTTCTTCAAGGCTACCTTCATCATTTCTTTTATACCTATCATTACTACACAACCCCACAAGAGCTGCTGCAATTTCTAACCAACAAATTTAACTGTGCTCTGAGGTAATTTCTTTCATTTCATGATGACACGTTATCAAGTCCAAATAAACGTACATGATGACAACTGATTGTTGACAGTTTTTAGTTTTAAAATACATGTCGTAACCTTATAGATTGATGAAATTGAAGTCATAAACTATTAGATTGCAGTCAAAATACGTGTAGTTGACTGTATTTCGAGGTCAATCATTGTGATTTCAAAGAACTATGAATACTTGTGCTGCAGTAATAAAGGTTTCCAGGTTATGAAATTCCAAGATGTAAATTTCTGTCCCCTTTTTATAAGTCAAATCCTTCCTGTGTGATGTAAAGTGACAAACAACTTACCTCTTAATACTTCCAGTATGAGCAGTCAGCATGCTGAGAATCGTAGTAAGATTATGAATCGTACATTAGACATTCTCCAAGTCTGGGTGGAAGGCTTCTTTGACGTTGACTTGAAACCAAATCCTCAACTGTTGCAGGATGTACTCGTCTTCATCTCCGAAAAGGTCTGTACAATTCATCTCTTTCTGCCGTTGGTTACATTTCATCAAGATATTGTTTGGGTTTAATTTCCAATTTAGGAAAACAACTGAAAAAACCTCAAGATTTTTCCTTAGTTTTTTTTTCATGAAATCATGTCATTTCAGATTCTCTCGGTCGACTCAAATGGCCAGTGCCTTATTCAGTTGATTGAGAAACGTCAACAAGACCAACCTGGCACCAGTCTACTGATTGCTTCAATGAAAGATGATGTCAGGGACCAGTTATCGATTGACAAGGTACCAGTCGGGCCTTAAACAAAGTAACAAAACTATCAGTTTAACCTCATCTTTTATAACACCAAATTCTTGTCTTTCTGAATCAAAGATTGTTAAAAAGATGATAAAAAGCTGCGGAGTGTGTGCATCCTTTCTAAGTTTGAATCAGTTGATTGTCCATTTAAGTAACGGCTGAACTAAATACATGGAACTGATCAACATGTATGAATATCAATGACATCATTGTGCCACGTAGTTCTTTGAAAAAAGGAAATTCAGTCAATTTCCTGACACCACCACATTCAGAGAATACATCTGAACTTCTCAATAAATCGCAAGTCAAGTCAGAATAAAGAGCACTACAGCCAACACAGTAATCACCTGCATCAGCCTGGAAATTTATCGTCATTTTTGTGAACTCGCATACAGTTTTTATTTCCTTGAAACTTCCCGTTTGATTTCTTTGCAGGTGTCCGGGCCCAAAAACTCTAAAGGTCTCCTGGGTACCTCTGGGCGTGGCAAACTGAAGGCTGGCATCATGTCTTGTCTCTCCAAGAAGGATTCCTCCAAGCGTGTTGACAGTGCCTACCTTCCTGCTGTATCCATGGAGAAGGATGGTTTCTCTCTCAATGACCATACCTCTCTGGCAGTGGCCCACCAGCTCACTTTGCTACAGCAGGTGAAGAGAAATGAAGTCTTTTTTCCAGTCAGCGGCCCATCTGATTGAGGGCGCTGTTACCGTTGATTGTTTTTTTTGTTGTGTGACATATTGTTGGTCTCCATATCCAGGAGCTTTTCCATTTGGTTCATCCCGTCCACTACCTCAACTCACGCTGCAAGGGCATAGGGGTCAACACCAACTATGACACGGCTGGAGGCAAAGGCCAGCCTGGTACTGATGGTGGCGAGACACCCAGCCTGTTTGCGTCTCCACTGGGTGAGGATGGAGCAGTTAAAGCTTTGTTGGATTATGCCAAGGACGTTTCGCGTTGGGTGTCTGCTGAGGTTGTTAGCTGCAGCTCCGTCAAGGTGAATTGATCTGTTTTAAGGAAAGCGAAATGATTTGACGTCACAAAAATTTGGCAGCGAAATTCTGCCCAAGTTGAATTGTGCTCAAGAAATTTGCCGTACAAATATTTCATCTGACGTCATAGATTCATGTTCATGCTCGATTTGTGCAAACTATGAATCGGCCATAAATGTGTTCATGCTGCCGAGGCTACAGAACCAAAATGCCGCTGGCAAGATATGAAAGCATGAATTTTTACCTAACTTACAACTTGTGCAAACATTTTTCCCTGTCCTCTTGAAGTAATTGAAGATTGCTGTTGGTGTGGAAAGTTCCACTGTTTCTAAAGGTATCACATTTTGTCCTTTTATTTTAGACCCAGCTAGTTCACCTGTCCAAGTTCATCAATGTGGCAAAGGCTTGCTATGATTTGAGGAACTTTGCCACCTGTGTCCAAATACTAGATGCGCTGGACAGTCTTATCGTCAGACAAGTTCCTGTAAGTCAGAATTTTTTTCTTGGATATTTCTATGCATACTTCAGTCATGTTGGCAATTCTTGTAAAGCGTTCCAACTCATAAGGGCTTAGATATACAGTACACAGGTGAAATCCTACTGTGCGCATAACTTCAACTTTTTCTCCACAACTAAAATTTCAATGACCAGATATGTTGTTCGTTCATTATCTATTTCATCTTCATCCTAGGCATGGCGTAACCTCCCCTCCAAGGTGGTCACATTGTATGAAGAACTCTGTGCAGGCAAGGTGCTCCTTCAAGGAGACAGCGAGAGTCTCATCAAGGGAGATGCTCACAAGGGATCACCAACCTTGCCCTCCACTCTGCTCTTCTTGATGCATGTACAACAGCTGGAGATTGGTGGTTTCACTTTAGCTAACGGCATGTATAAATGGACCAAGATGAAGTAAGTAGGCATCTTGATCATGTCTCACCCAAATTTAAGGGCAATGCTAAGTGCACTGTTTCCTGCTGAGGAAAGTCTCGAAACATATCTGTTCCACTGTTAATGCAAGTGAAATTTAGTTTAAAAGCTGTAGATGTTAGCATTTGTGTCGTACAATAAGTAGCTTCCACTCTCTTGAAAGGATATAAGCAAACTTAATTTTCAGTTGTCAGATCACTAAATGGACAGGTGAGGTCTTTAGTTCCATTTTTGAGTTGAGATAAATATGAATCACAGTTACCTGCATTAATTTGCACCATTTGTTTACTTTTGCTTTTCTTGCATACCAAAATGAAAAAACAAGTCTCTCTTTAGTCTGTGGATTATTTAGGAAATGTACCTTTGTTTCAAATCATTCGTCTGTATCAACCATATTTCTCTTTCCAGATCGATTGCCAAGTTCGTTGACCAAATCCGTGTATTCCAAGAACATGCTTTCACTTTTGACCCCAACAAAGAGCTTCAAGACCTGTTAAGACAGCGCATTCTAGAGTGCTGCGATCAAGACATTCATGTCTTAGCTGCAAGACACAGCTCCAACTTCCATCAGTTACAGTCAGACAAGAGCTCACGTAGATTGCAGAATGCATTTCAGAAGGTCAGAGCAACACTGCACTAGATTACTCTCTTGAAATGCCACAGATGCTACAGAAAGCTGGAGACGTTATTTTTTAACTTTGCCATTTTGACTGCTATCACAAGAATGTCTTTTACACAAAGTTTTTTGTAAATGTGCATCTGCATAATTGAACTGCTCCCCATACACTTGTGAGTTCTATCTTGATATGTTCAAGTCAAAGGAAATAATACAGGAAACTCCGGCTAAGTTGGCACTCTCGGGATTTAAGACATTATGACGACTCACGCGAATGCTGACTTGTGCTGTAAGTCGTCATTTTGCTGACTTACATGTATACGTACACATGTATTGCCTATATACATTATGATTCCTTGCACTAATTCAATGGCTTTGATTTACCCTGGTTTATTTCTACCTCCATGGTCGATCCCAGCAAATTCATTCTCAGTTGTTGTCCTCGTGGGTTTCAAATTCAATAATTGATCTTGTGCCCCTAAGGACAAAGCAAGGACGGCAAGCCACTTGCGTATCACATCACGTCTCTTCAGTACAGTACATATGTACATGTACGTGATACAGTTACGGTACAGAAAACATACACTCATCCACACACATTGGTTAAGTCCATTCAATATAGTCGGGATACCAGACCCAATGATTCTGACTACCTGACGAATCATTATCAAGGGTCCTCAGGGAATCTTTAGGCAGGGAACCAGGCTACGTTCAATAAGGCGACCCCCAAAATCATATGCAGCAAGCTATGAGACGGAGAGAACCCCCCTGCTTTATGTTGGTCATTGTCTCGCAGGAATCTGGGGAATTCCTTTCAGACATCTTGGGGGGATGTGTTAAGTAACAATAGTCTGGAATGTGTATAGGGATTGGACATGTTGGGAGGGGTACCCCTTGGTCTCATTTCTTGCTGGGTATACCCAAAATGGACAGAGCGCATGCATGTAGCACTAAAGGGGTTACTGGTATTGATGAACTCGTGCTGGCCACGCGCACGGGACTTGTCATTTGATACTTCTTGGCAACTGCAGCAAAGGAAACTGATCGCGAAGCATGATTTTGTTTTAATGCCGACTTACATGAAATGACGACTTAAAAATGAAATTTTCAATGAAAATGCATTACAGGTAATCAGGACTTTTGTCAAAAGGCCAACTTAGACGATATGACGAGTTATGCGATGCCAACTTAGTTGGAGTTTACTGTATTTGTCCGTCCTGGAAATCCTTGTCAAATACTTCGCTACTTCTTTCCTGAAGTTTCTACTTCAATGTAAATCTTTCCTTTTTGTGTACAAAGGACAACTTTGTGACATACTTTTAGTATTTTGAATATCTAGGGTATTACTTTTGTTTCCTTTTCACATTCCGTCCAGAGTCTTTCTTTAAATCATTCTGTACAATCAAGTATTTACAGTCCAAGTTTTATGTCAGAGCATATTTTTTTAAGACAAATGATATGATGAAAATTTGTGTTCTTATTTATAGCATTTGGCAATAATTTTCACATTTCTCCCAATTTAATGTCAAACACTGATAATTCTTAGAATGATCATCATAACATTCATACATCACAGTATTTGGTTTGTAAAAATACTTCTGCTTTATCAGTGAGAACGCTGCCGTTTGCTTTCAGTATATTTCATTTCAGACTCGTCATTATTTATTGCTTTGGATGTTTCACCTACTATATTGGTACCATTTTTGAATTTGGTTCCAAAATCAGGGTACAGGGTTTATCAGAATAAAAAGTAGACTTTCAGAAAATTACCATAAAAATAACTACACCCTTCACCAACAGGTACAACAAGAGGTTTGAAACTTGTTGCTATTTTTTTCATGGTAATCTTTCTGAGAGTACTTTTTTGATACACCCTGTAAATAAATGCTGTATTATGCCAAATAGTCTGACACCTGAGGTGTAGTGGAATATTTGTAGGCATGCATATGTCATGCTTTTTCTTAGTACTCATTGCCACAGTTTTAGTGAAAAATGTGTTTGTCTACGACTATTCCAGGATGTAATGAGTGGCCATTTTCTGTCGCTGTATGTATAGATATGTTGGTTTAAAGTATTTGTACAAATTGTAAAATAAATAGACAGATATTGAAGGAATGAAGTTGGTTTTGTCGTCGGGCTGCTGCTATGGCGGCGGCAGCAGCAGCAGAGGAGCGACTACAATTTGGTCTTCAAATGGCAACAACTTTGCTAGAGGTGTGCTTGAACTTACAACTTCTACGACACCATACCAGTGCTCTGCCAACTAGGCTAGCCGGCACTAAGTTGTTGCTGGCTTTTCCCGTTTGCCACTCTCTCTTTCCCGATACAATTTCTTTCATAATTTACATAGTTCCTCCTTGGAGTGATCCCTGTTCAGGACTTCCCATCTTGTATCGTTTTATTGGGGTGTTATCCCCATGCTACATGGTGTTTCTGGTTAGCAGCACTCCCCTCCCGAACAAACATATTAACAAATTGGAAGACCCACCAACGTAGGGCTGGATAGATCTGTTCATAGAGCACTGGTATGGTGTTCCAAAGGTCACTGATTCAAATCCCACTCCAGTCAATTTCTTTGTTCATCTTTATAATCATTTATAACCACCTAGTCAATTCCCCTTTGTAGTTTCTTTCACAATTAAAATTTTGTCGAAGATTGATTTCTCTGCAAACAATACAGTCATACCTTTTCTATGCCAAATCAGCATTAATTTTGGTTCCAGGTACGTGTTCTTTCAAGTGACCGTGCAGGAACACATTTCAGGGACTTTGAAGCCTTTGTCTTACAATTTTACACTTCAACATTTCTTTGTGAAAAGATAAAATTGCAAGGGGTTAACCTTGCATTTTGTTAAAATTTCATCTGACACATTTTCAATCCAACAGACATTTATGAATGCTTGCAAAAGATACAAAGGTGACAATGCATCTCTTTTCTGCTTCTTCAGTACTCTTAACACACCTACATTTGATCCAAATTAAATACACGTATTTATTTTGTTGAAGTATTTATACATTCATGCAAAATATATACAGCAGGGAAACTTCACTTGCTTGTGTATGTACTTAATATTGGTTTTTAGGAGGAAGGAAAAATCTGTAGCCTGTCATAAAGAAATTCGTCAGTCATTGTTTCTTAACACCTACCAGAAGGAAACCACAAACAGAATAAGAAAATAAGAAAGGGTACATATCATATGTTGCACCTCGGTGTGCAACCTTTCAAATTCACATGTCACCAGATCCCACAAATGAGCCTTAATGAAGGTCTTTTTTTCCAGTAATTTTCTTTAAGGTTGCATTACAAAGAGCAAACTGAGCTCATCCTTTGACATCGCAATGAACATGGATATTATTTGGGTGACAACGTTGAAAGTTGCAACTGATTTATCATGTGAAAGACTCTTCTTCAGACTTTAACCCAAAGTGACTCTGGTGACCTGTGACTTATTTGCAAGACTGGGTCATATACAAGGTAAAATATTTTACAGATGCAATGGGGTAAGGAAGAGACAAGATATGCCTTGATACAATTTTTTTTATGAGGAGGAAGAAGGGAATGGGAATGGAATAGTGAAAGGTTTTCCTGTTTTATGGTACAACAGTTGAAATCATTTTCATAATCTGGAGTTATGCTTAAAAACGATCCATGTAAATGTCTAATAAGTCCCACAAGAGTTAATTTTGTAAATGCTTTTGGGCATGTTCATTCATACTTGGTTTAATTCAATGTAAAAAGAGAAAAGACCTTCAGAGAATAATACTTTGAATCCTCGCCAAAAACTTGCTGGCAAGCAATAAATAAACTTGCACTGAAGGTCACCAAGAGCGAACAAAACCTTGACCTTTTAATTTTTGCCTGCTTCATTTTCTGCAGTGTGTACAAAATCCACCTTACCAGCAAAATATAATAGTGCTCATACCTTCAGTTGATAACAACTTCACAGTTGGGGCTAATTCTTCAGGCGTCAAGCCATGCCATTTTCCAGTAACTCTCTACTACTTTTGGCTTCTTTGTTGCAAGCAGTCAGCATTTTTCAGAATCACTGATCATATCTTCTCTTCTGTGTCATCACTTCATCCCTTCTTGTGATGTCAAATTTCTACTACTTCATTGGTATAATTATTGAGTGCCTTGAGTAAACCCCTGATTCACCTGTTAGTCTTCCATCCACTCCAGATCCTGGTTGACTTTCTGTGCCTTCTCGGCTGCCTTATTGCAGTAGTAACCGTAGGCTTTACGGTTACCCAACGCCAACAGGTAGCGGGCATACTCCAAGTACACCTTCTCAAGAAGAGTTCGTGGTTAACGATGGTTAAGGCCGACAATTAAAATCCAAGAACATGTGGAAACTATGGCAAGGGTGGTTATGATGATTATTATCAAGCCAACTATTTGAGTTTAGCAGATCTGACTTCCAAACCCTTGAGAATGTACTAAAATTTGTAAATTAAGTGGCAAACAAAAGCTTAGAGACTCACTTTAACTTGTTTTGTCTCTGTGCCATTTGGCCATTAATGAGCCCCGAGCTGAACCAAAAGAGGGCGCAATTTTCCCAGCAACGGTGGCTCCTTTAATCGGAACTGCACTTTACTGGTTCATGAACGACTAAGAGATGCGCACATTATGGGTACATCGCTACCAGCAAAATAAACACTCCCGACCAACATGGCTCTTTTCAACCAATGAGGGGGTGCTTCTGCTCAGGGTGGATAGTGAAACCAAAAATGTTAACACTGATCCTTCAGCCTCTCAAAAGGATATTTATCTCCTCTGTATCTGGCAAGACATCAAACTCTGTACAGGCCTCAGCAAACATGCCAGCTCTGTCATAATAGTGCATGCTGGTAGAAAACGAAAAAAGAAACAAAATGGTGGAAACATTTACCACAATACAGACAGAATACATATATGTTGCTTTTTAGTCGTAATGCCACTTTTATGCTAAAGGGATTTTTTTGGGGTCATTTTTGGTGAAAGCGATGTACAATGCAGTCAGGATGACAAATTGTTACCTTGATAATAACATTAATGTGCTCTAAAGCCTTCGAAAATGTGCCAATGTAAATAATATAACCACGATCATTGTCATTCCCATCAAAAGCTGTCCAATGACGGTGCTTAAAAAATTAGTCCCTACCAACACATTGGATTTGGGATGCAATGGTACTGACTGTCATGGGTAACATGCTACTGACCTCATGAGAACCTCTAAGACTTGTTGGAACTGTCCAATTGATAACAGCACTAAGATTGCTTTGGTTTTCTGGTTGACTGCTGGTGAGCAGAGATAGTCTATGTACCGACGTAGCACAACGCTGTACTCTGAAAAGGGTAGAGTTGCCTACAAGACAAAGAACAAAGAGCCAAACACCTGCTCAAAAACATTCACTGTTTGTACTCCAACCTAAGTAATCACCTGTCATTGGTCCACATCCAGGTGATGCAGAATGGACAGATACAAAACTGTTAGTTCATTCAGGTACGGTATGAATTGTAACCAAAATGTTATGAGTCAAGGTTAAAAAAATAAGTCTCTTGAATTACAAGCAACCTAAACTTAAAAATTTCATTATAACTGCAAAAAACACAAGGATACTTTCCAGGAAGGAAAAAGTTCCACCTGTTTACAATTTAGGTTTCCATGGAAATCCAAGGCAATGTACCTTCACATGAACCCTGTAGGACAAAAATTATCACCCTCATTCAGTGTTACCATGGTAACATTACCAGTTTACCTTAGCAAGCCAAACTGCTTGGTTCCATTCTCCATAGGTGATCAGATAGCGGCAGGCATCAATTCCCTTGTTGATGAGACAAAGTAGCTGAACTCCCTCTAAGAACAAATAAAACAGTCATAATATAGTCAGTTTATAGTGAAATAAATGTTACAGAGACAAAACTATTTGAGTTGGGGATATTTCTATTCAAAAAGCCTGAGTTTAATTACCATCAACATAATCCCTTTCAGGAAGTCACATGACTTGAAATAAGTTTTGGAAAGCCTTTTACCGGAGAGTTTGTTGTTAGCAATGAGACTTGTGGCCACCAGCTTAATAGTGCTTTGTGATGCCCCTGTGGATTTCACCGTAGCAACCAGACAGGCCAAGATGGAGTCTAGGTAATAACTGTCATTCTCAGCTTCCGTCTCAAGATACAACTGCACTGCTCGGTCAAACTTTGGAGAAAAGACAAAAAAAGACAAGGTAAGAATACCTAGGAAAGTTGAAAATGTACCTGGAAAACATTCTACCAGAGATTGTCTCCAAAAAGTTTTTGAAACCATTGCTGACAGAGGATGGTAGATTCCAAACACTGTGCTATGCTCCTTGAAAATCGAAGTCCAGAAAAATGATCCACTGGTTGGCTACTGTGTACATACAACCAAGAAATCCTTCAAGAACAACTGATTCCACACCAAATAAATTTTAATTTATTACATGGCCATAAAATCAAATCATTTTCTAACCAGATCTCACTGTAAGCCATAGCTGTCCTCAGTTATATCACAAAATCCTGAAAAAAGGTGCATGGTTAGGAGGTTATCTTAACAATTTCTACCTGTCCTAAAAGAATGAGGTTTTCTGCGCACTTCATTGTCTGCTCGTGGGTCGATCGTTTGCTATCATGAAGGCTCAAGCGCTCAAGTTGATATTTCTGAGAAAAAAAAACCCCAAAAAACAGATTCAGTTTATTTTTCAACAGGAAATTATTAGACACATTTTACAATTTTTTTATTCATATGAGGTGAACAGTACTACAGTCTACATTCTGAATTTGGTAACAATTCTAAATTTCAGTAATTTTAATGACTTCAAAACTCAGATAATGTCTCTTGACCCACCTGATACGACTTGCTATCACAGAGGGTATCATAGCAGGTGTCCAACAGTGGTTCCTTAATGCAAGAGCAGCTGGTAACCACCTCCTCTTCCCTGGTGTCCATCAAGAGTGACCTGTTGTTACTAGGCAGGGCACCAGGCACTTCACCTTGGAAGGGATCAGAGTGATAACCAGCTCCAGGATTGTCTGGTGTGGACTGAGATCAACAACAAAAAATATGGGAAAAAATTAGCGTGCCTGGACAAAAGCAGTCCCTGTCTCATAAAATTTTAGTTTCAAAACAGGTAATTCTTAATCAGTGGCTTTAAAAGGGGTTCTTTATATGTCTTCTCACAACCTCGACAATTTAAACAATTCTTGAGTGGTCTTATGGTGATTTTACTTACACACCTTATGGATGGGACAATTCAACCTGGCCTTCTCAGCCTTGAGATATTGCAATGCCACCGTCCAGAAAGTGGTCTCTGCCTCATCACCAAAGAGTTGTGCAGCAAGCAGACAGCGCTGGGCCGTACCATAGGGACAAACGGGGAGGTAATCTTTCATCTTCTGGGGCATGATGTCAAACTGGTCGTTGACAGCCTTTATGAAATTCTCATCTTCTGGGGTTTCACTGTAAATTAATTAACATGAGAAGGGCTAAGATTTGAAACATTCAACAAATTGGATCCAGTAACTGTACGGAAAAATTAAATGCTGATTTCACAAATTTGCAAAATAAATCAAAATTGAATACATGTATTGATGTTTTTGCAATCAGCTTTTGGTTTCAGATTACAGGAAGACCTGTTTTAGACATGTATTCTATTCCGCATCTAGCAAAACAAAAGCATCTGACTTTTGCAAATGTTCTATCGCTTCTACCACAAACACAACTTCACTTAAAGATGACAAAATATCTGTCAAAAATATTAAAAGTGACTGCTAATCTTACAAAAGAAAAATAGAGTCTTAAGAGCCTTATGGCTGAAAAGACAATGCATGCATACCTGCATGTACAAGATTTAGACACTGAAGACACAAAAAATTCAACATTTCACGAGTCATTCCACCATGTCCCAGAACAAGCTATCCCTAGAAACTACTGTTGAGAAAAATGGTTCAAGAATCTGTTTCAATTACAATCAATAATTCTTGGAAAAAAGCAGGCATAGGGGTTCTTGGCAGCAAAAAAAGTCAGTTTGTTTTGGGGGATCCTTTTGATCTGAGACACAGTGGGGATGACCAATGTTAGTGGTAGGAAAAGGAGATAAATGTATGTATCATAAGTTGATGTTAAACAAAATGCATTGGGTAGTCCGATTTGGAATTTAACTGAAAAATCTCATATTAGTAACGGACAGAAAAAGGGGTTTACTTCAAAAAGAAGCAGCCCAAAATGACACTTGAGGGCGCTCTTTCATACTTTGTAAAATTTACATCATGTTATACCATAAAGCCTATGAAACGCTCCCTCTACAACAGATAAAGCAGCCTTGCAATTAGAACCCAACTAACAGACTGTGCATACCTATGACTTCAGAGCGCCCTCTGGTGTTTTCTGCATATCAACATGTTACATTATTTATAAAATCATTAGTTCGTTCCATGCACGGCTATTCTGTTCCAAAAGAACAGTTGAAGGTCAGAGGCAGGAGTTAACCACTGACCTGTTGACAAATAATACAACATAGCTATGACAACATGCGCAAAATAAAATGTTTGCAGATGAGAGATGAAATGAGGTGCAGGGATGATTGATGACGATATGTTTACAAGCAGTGTGGTCAACGACAGTACTTGTGCATGGTTTAAGGTGTTACATTATTTCATAAATACTTTTCTTGAATACAATTTTTTAAAACCAAAGCCATATATTATCACAGGGTCTAACCACGTTTGACTTGAAAGTTTACAATTGAGTTCAAACTCGCCAGAGATAAAGTAATTATGATCTTGTACCTGCAAATTGGTGCTTCAAAAGATATCACCTTTTATTGCAAAATGAGCATAAATGTTTTGAATAAAGGACTATTTCTGACTTACTTCGGATATTCCTAATGCAGTAAGATTTTTGAACCTGACACGTCTTTGCAATAACAACTTTTAAGAATTAGATTATGTATCAAGAACTTTGTGCCATAGATGCTCAATTCTATAGACAGGGGTTTCCACCAACTACAACCATTCATGCTACAGTCTATGTGCCACAATTCTGTTTTGAGGGCACTATTTCACATCACAACTGGGCAAGCAGTAAACAATGAGGGCAGTATTTCACATCACAACTGGGCAAGCAGCAAGCAATGAGGGCAGTATTTCATGCACGTTTTGAGCCAAAGTGTGACCAATCGCTGACGATGCAATCATACAGCGCCATTTACCAACGTTCTGGTTCCTCCTCTGTCTCGCTATCAAGCACACTATCAATCACGCTATCATCATCAGCTGCAGTGGGCAGATTGGCGAGCCAAGCGGGTTCATGGAAACTGCCCATGGTGTGTATGTAAGGAAGAGATAGGATGGGAGGGTAGGAATCCAGATAGTGAGGGAAGAGAGAGACATGGGAATAGAGCTGGTTATTGGAGTCAACTTGCCTTTTTAACTCAGAAATATGTTAAAAGTAACAAAAGAAATATATCAACTTTCCAGTGGCTCCAACTACAAAGAATTTTCAGATCAATTAATGGGATGACACTCACACTGTTGCTATTGAAAATTATCTGATTTCTTTATCTTTGTACAAGGTTTACTTATCAAAGGTTAACATTCAGACTGTACAAATGATCAGTAGGGTCAAAGGTGACTGCAGCTTTATATCAGCTGGAGCAAAATTGTTTCCTATTTTACGTTCATCAAAATATTCTATATTTAGTTCGTTTTCATTTTCTCCCTTAAAAAAATTCAAATTCTGTTCAAAGAAGTTTCCATATGAGTCTTCCTCATTTCAGTACTTTATCATACTATCAATCAAATGTTGCACATTTTCATCTGCTCTGCTTGACATGTAACATACTTTTGATAAATGAAAAAAAGTGAACAACAGATGAAATCTTTTCTTCAGTGTTTTCTAATGCTCTGCTATAAGAATACCCTGCCTTGAGAAGGACGTTTCTGAGGGAACTTTTTCAGAAGAGAAGGAACATCCACTAAAGAGGACAGAGTTGGGGACCAGTTGCCGAGGGGTTTCTATAAGAGGCATTGCAAGACGAAAGGTACGACTACAAAGCACGATGATGATGATGATGAGTTTGCAAAGTACCAAAAACAACAGTTATAACTCACAAAAACACAGCCAGAACAGTGGAAAGTGTGAGTTAAACAAATTTGGGATGAGGGACAGGGAAGGAATCTCTCATGGCTCTTACTGGGGGCGTCGCTTGTCCTCACTGGGGAGGGTGGATTTGACTTGAGTGCTGCTAAAGAGAAAGGTTAACATGACGACACCACCACGGGTTTGATATCATTCTTTAGGAAAACACAAACAATATGAATCCACACAGAAACAGCAACCCTATGAACAGTTTACATCTGTAACCAGCTGGTACAGTCAATGTCATTCTGATTAAACCATACAATCTTTTCAAAAGCCAGTCTCTTTTCACGAAACTGAAACCAAAAGAACTGGCTTTTCAACGATAAAGTTGAAGTGCAGTCTTTTAAAAACCATTTCAGAAACAAATGTACAACATTTGCTTGAGCTACGAGATATATCTGCCTTTGCAAAACGGCTTCCTGTTAGTGACCCAAACCTTCTCTTAGCACAAATATTTGGTGCAAAGGAATCTTTTGCCTTTGAAGTCAGTTTTAAGTAAAAAAAAAAAAAAACATCAAAGAACTTTATACAGCAGTGGGGCTGTCAAATACGCTAGTTTAGCCATAAACCCTTCAGGTGCTCTGATTTTGAATGGTCAGGGTTAATCTCAAAAACATTTCCCAATCACTTTTTGTCAAATATGCTAGTTTAGCCTTAAAACCTTCAGGTGCTCTGATTTTGAATGGTCAGGGTTAATCTCAAAAACATTTCCCAATCACTTTTTGTTTACCACAGGTCTCTAATAATTTGAGTGACTTGTACTTACTATTCCTTGCTAAGCTGTAGCGTATACTCGTCATTCCAGGGCTGATGTTGCATTGTGTACTTCATAGCCAAGGCAGCCTTGGGGGATAGTAGGTAAGGACAGAATACCGGATCTGGAGGGGAAAACAATGGCACCTGTCAGGTAAGGACAGAATACTGGATCTGGAGGGGGAAGAAATGGCACCTGTCAGGTAAGGACAGAATACTGGATCTGGAGGGGGAATTAATGGCACCTGTCAGGTAAGGACAGAATACTGGATCTGGAGGGGAAAACAATGGCACCTGTCAGGTAAGGACAGAATACTGGATCTGGAGGGGGAATAAATGGCACCTGTCAGGTAAGGACAGAATGCTGGATCTGGAGGGGGAATAAATGGCACCTGTCAGGTAAGGACAGAATACTGGATCTGGAGGGGAAAACAATGGCACCTGTCAGGTAAGGACAGAATACCGGATCTGGAGGGGGAATTAATGGCACCTGTCAGGTAAGGACAGAATACTGGATCTGGAGGGGGAAGAAATGGCACCTGTCAGGTAAGGACAGAATACCGGATCTGGAGGGGAAAACAATGGCACCTGTCAGGTAAGGACAGAATACTGGATCTGGAGGGGAAAACAATGGCACCTGTCAGGTAAGGACAGAATACTGGATCTGGAGGGGAAAACAATGGCACCTGTCAGGTAAGGACAGAATACTGGATCTGGAGGGGGAAGAAATGGCACCTGTCAGGTAAGGACAGAATGCTGGATCTGGAGGGGAAAACAATGGCACCTGTCAGGTAAGGACAGAACACTGGATCTGGAGGGGGAAGAAATGGCACCTGTCAGGTAAGGACAGAATGCTGGATCTGGAGGGGGAATAAATGGCACCTGTCAGGTAAGGACAGAATACTGGATCTGGAGGGGAAAACAATGGCACCTGTCAGGTAAGGACAGAACACTGGATCTGGAGGGGGAAGAAATGGCACCTGTCAGGTAAGGACAGAACACTGGATCTGGAGGGGGAAGAAATGGCACCTGTCAGGTAAGGACAGAATGCTGGATCTGGAGGGGGAATAAATGGCACCTGTCAGGTAAGGACAGAATGCTGGATCTGGAGGGGGAATAAATGGCACCTGTCAGGTAAGGACAGAATACCGGATCTGGAGGGGAAAACAATGGCACCTGTCAGGTAAGGACAGAATACTGGATCTGGAGGGGGAATTAATGGCACCTGTCAGGTAAGGACAGAATACTGGATCTGGAGGGGGAATAAATGGCACCTGTCAGGTAAGGACAGAATGCTGGATCTGGAGGGGGAATAAATGGCACCTGTCAGGTAAGGACAGAATACTGGATCTGGAGGGGGAATAAATGGCACCTGTCAGGTAAGGACAGAATGCTGGATCTGGAGGGGGAATAAATGGCACCTGTCAGGTAAGGACAGAATACTGGATCTGGAGGGGGAAGAAATGGCACCTGTCAGGTAAGGACAGAATACTGGATCTGGAGGGGGAATAAATGGCACCTGTCAGGTAAGGACAGAATACTGGATCTGGAGGGGGAATAAATGGCACCTGTCAGGTAAGGACAGAATACTGGATCTGGAGGGGGAAGAAATGGCACCTGTCAGGTAAGGACAGAATACTGGATCTGGAGGGGGAATAAATGGCACCTGTCAGGTAAGGACAGAATACTGGATCTGGAGGGGGGAATAAATGGCATCTTTCAATTCCAAAAAGAAATGACTTGAAGCTAAATGAGCTCTTTGAATGTTGCACAGCCATAAAGTGGTGAAAATGGGTAAAACACTGCACCAGATAAACAAAGGAGTTGCCTTCGGTACTTGTAGATTCTAACTTCAAAGTCTGTGATGAGCTGAAGTCCAAGTATTTCAAAGGTTTATATTTTATCATCGATTCATTAATTCTTTGTGCATTCAACTACCTCTACAACTGAATGCTAGTGCCTTTAACTTGATAAAGAAAAGCATGCTATACAAACAGATCTATCCTCTACTTTCAATCATCGACACTGATTCACATTATGGAACTTGTAACTTATTATCAAGGGTGCTAATTCTATCCGATGTCGTGTCATTTACCAGCAAATTCAGCATAGTCCATGGGAGAGCATGTGGTCTTCAGTTTGATATCATAGACTCGTATGCAGCCATCTGAGCTAACCACGATGGGTTTATCTGACGCAGCCCAGTCAGCATCAATCAGCTTGGTCTGTTCCTTGGTCACTTTCATGGAACTTGTTCCCCTAACCTAAAGACAGGTGTAAGCGAGGGAGGATGACGGTTGGTAAGATTGGTTTAAGACTTCAAACAACAAACACCACGTGGTACTGTCACTTGCGGCCATTGTCAGAGGTCAGATTAAGAGGAAACAACAGTAGTGACAGCTGAGGACTTTACTTACTTTTACTTTTTAAACTACAGTCATCTCAAGTCATTGGAGAGAAGAGTTTTTTCATGACTGATTGGGCTATATTAGAAAGTAAAACTACGCCAAAAGACAAGGACCTCAGCTACCTAGATTAATTCCAAATACAAGACTGTAGAGAATGACATCTGTGGCAACTATGCTGCATCTTCAAGCACTTAAAAATAAAAGGAAAAATTTGACATACCTCCTTGATATCCCATATGTCTAGACCTTCACTCCACAAACACAAGATCTTCAGGTTGCCTTTGCCTGGTGCAAACTTAACTTTTTTAATTGATGATCGATGAGTTGGATAGTTTCTAGATAAAAATACAAAACCACACAGCTTAATTTTCAAAAATGTTCTTACGTTCAGAGTTAGTATTTTCTCAAGCATCCCATACCCTAAGCATCCAATCTGCATCCCCCATAACCACCATCTCACCCCTACCTTGACACCCTAGCCTTCAGATCCCATACCCTAAGCATCCAATCTGCATCCCCCATAACCACCATGTCACCTTACCTTGACACCCTAGCCTTCAGATCCCATACCCGAAGCATCCAATCTGCATCCCCCATAACCACCATGTCACCTTTACCTTGACACCCTAGCCTTCAGATCCCATACCTCCAGCATCCAATCTGCATCCCCCATAACCACCATCTCACCCCTACCTTGACACCCTAGCCTTCAGATACCATACCCCGAGCATCCAATCTGCATCCCCCATAACCACCATCTCACCCCTACCTTGACACCCTAGCTTTGAGATCCCATACCCTAAGCATCCAATCTGCATCCCCCATAACCACCATCTCACCCCTACCTTGACACCCTACCCTTGAGATCCCACACCTCCAGCATCCAATCTGCATCCCCCATAACCACCATCTCACCCCTACCTTGACACCCTAGCCTGAGATCCCATACCCTAAGCATCCAATCTGCATCCCCCATAACCACCATCTCACCCCTACCTTGACACCCTAGCTTTGAGATCCCATACCCTAAGCATCCAATCTGCATCCCCCATAACCACCATCTCACCCCTCCCTTGGCACCCTAGCCTTGAGATCCCATACCCTGAGCATCCAATCTGCATCCCCCATAACCACCATCTCACCCCTACCTTGACACCCTACCCTTCAGATCCCATACCCTGAGCATCCAATCTGCATCCCCCATAACCACCATCTCACCCCTACCTTGACACCCTAGCTTTGAGATCCCATACCCTAAGCATCCAATCTGCATCCCCCATAACCACCATCTCACCCCTACCTTGACACCCTAGCCTTCAGATCCCATACCCTAAGCATCCAATCTGCATCCCCCATAACCACCATGTCACCCCTACCTTGACACCCTAGCCTTCAGATCCCATACCTCCAGCATCCAATCTGCATCCCCCATAACCACCATCTCACCCCTACCTTGACACCCTAGCCTTCAGATCCCATACCCTGAGCATCCAATCTGCATCCCCCATAACCACCATCTCACCCCTACCTTGACACCCTAGCTTTGAGATCCCATACCCTAAGCATCCAATCTGCATCCCCCATAACCACCATCTCACCCCTACCTTGACACCCTAGCCTTGAGATCCCATACCTCCAGCATCCAATCTGCATCCCCCATAACCACCATCTCACCCCTACCTTGACACCCTAGCCTGAGATCCCATACCCTAAGCATCCAATCTGCATCCCCCATAACCACCATCTCACCCCTACCTTGACACCCTAGCTTTGACATCCCATACCCTAAGCATCCAATCTGCATCCCCCATAACCACCATCTCACCCCTACCTTGACACCCTAGCCTTGAGATCCCATACCCTGAGCATCCAATCTGCATCCCCCATAACCACCATCTCACCCCTACCTTGACACCCTAGCTTTGAGATCCCATACCCTAAGCATCCAATCAACATCCCCCATAACCACCATCTCACCCCTACCTTGACACCCTAGCCTGAGATCCCATACCTCCAGCATCCAATCTGTATCCCCCATAACCACCATCTCACCCCTACCTTGACACCCTAGCCTTCAGATCCCATACCCTAAGCATCCAATCAACATCCCCCACCACCACCTTCTCACCCCTACCTTGACACCCTAGCCTTCAGATCCCATACCTCCAGCATCCAATCTGCATCCCCCATAACCACCATCTCACCCCTACCTTGACACCCTAGCTTTGAGATCCCATACCCTAAGCATCCAATCTGCATCGCCCATAACCACCATCTCACCCCTACCTTGACACCCTAGCCTGAGATCCCATACCTCCAGCATCCAATCTGCATCCCCCATAACCACCATCTCACCCCTACCTTGAGACCCTAGCCTTCAGATCCCATACCCTAAGCATCCAATCAACATCCCCCACAACCACCATCTCACCCCTACCTTGACACCCTAGCCTTCAGATCCCATACCTCCAGCATCCAATCTGCATCCCCCATAACCACCATCTCACCCCTACCTTGACACCCTCGCCTTGAGATCCCAAACTCCAAGCATCCCGTCAGCATCGCCCATCACCAGTGTCTCTCCTTTCCATGTCATGCAGGTGATGGACCCCAGTCCACTGTCTGACGGTAACCGTGAACCTTCCTTGACCAAGCTGCCTTCTACCCAGAAGTGATGCAACATGCGGTTGCTCTCAGCAAAGAAGAAATGTTCCCTGGTGGCTGTGACCTGTGACATCTTACTATCACCGCTGCCATCTGTAATGAGAAACTTAACCATTGAACGGGCATTTAACCTTAAAGGGTTCAGCATTGTTCAACTGCCAGACTGGAGGGTGGCAGGGGTCCAGACTGGAGGGTGGCAGGGGTCCAGACTGATGGGTGGCAGGGGTCCAGACTGGAGGGTGGCAGGGGTCCAGACTGATGGGTGGCAGGGGTCCAGACTGGAGGGTGGCAAGGGTCCAGACTGGAGGGTGGCAGGGGGTCCAGACTGGAGGGTGGCAGGGGGTCCAGACTGGAGGGTGGCAGGGGGTCCAGACTGGAGGGTGGCAGGGGTCCAGACTGGAGGGTGGCAGGGGTCCAGACTGATGGGTGGCAGGGGTCCAGACTGGAGGGTGGCAAGGGTCCAGACTGGAGGGTGGCAGGGGGGCCAGACTGGAGGGTGGCAGGGGTCCAGACTGGAGGGTGGCAGGGGTCCAGACTGGAGGGTGGCAGGGGTCCAGACTGGAGGGTGGCAGGGGTCCAGACTGGAGGGTGGCAGGGGTCCAGACTGATGGGTGGCAGGGGTCCAGACTGGAGGGTGGCAGGGGTCCAGACTGGAGGGTGGCAGGGGTCCAGACTGGAGGGTGGCAGGGGTAGAAATGTAAATTAAGATTTTTAAAAAAACAACGACGGGATTTTGAGTATCCACACATACCTAGGATATGAGAACTTCCTGAAGCATCCAGTAGGGAGGAGCTACCAACAGTCTCTTGGATGGACACGGCCGAACGCTTCTTGTGATGAGTTGGGGACCATTCCTAAAACAGAAACAATGCTAGACAGATCAACTGACTGATAACAGCACCTTGGTGCACATGTCTATGCTATTATTATTAATCATTTCTGGTAATGACACCAAGGATTCCTCAAAAGCACCCTAGACACTGTAGCTCACAAGCCTGAAGAAACCTGTAGAGAGGAGCAGTTACAGTTTTAGAGGTGGGAGGAAAACCCCAAAGGAATATTCTGGGTAAAACCCACGGAATCAGGTAGGGACTGAAAACCCAATCCACATGTGGACCGGGCTGGGAATTGAACCCCAACCGCAGAGGTGGAAGGCGAGGAAAGAACCAGTACGCCAATCTGACTCCCCAATTAAAACATTGATGTAAAGAAGGCCTATCAATCTTATCAATCTCAGACCCCTTCAAAAGTCATCTGGCTATGGAAGATTTTAAAAGATGGAGGAAGGTTGGAAAAAGATGCCTTGGCAGCTATGTTTCAGTAAGTCAAGGACTCCTAGATGAAAACATGGACTATCTTACCAGTGCTGTGATGATGGGGAAATTAGCTGGCATCTCTCGAAGAATAGTCCTGTTCTTCAAATCCCAAATCTCAAACGGCTTCTCCTTCAACATCACAATGAAGTACTGCCTGTAATCACAATGAGCACATTCTGCCTAAAATTATCTACAAAACGTTTCTTCAATTATTTAAAATTAACATTCATGTGACATTTTACAATAAACTAAGTTTCAAGTGCTTCATAATCAAGGAAACATATTTTTGTTGAATCCATCCCCAAATGCAACTTTGTATCAATACTTACTTTAAGTGGGATACTTTGACAGCCTCAATTGGAGCCTCATCTCCTTTATGCCCCCGCAATGGAATGGTACGACCCGTCAGAAGATCAAGGAGTAATAGCTCATTACGGACTAGACCATTGCTTGGTGGGTTGGGATAGCTGTAGGATAGGAAGCTGGTCAAACTCACCCACTCAATACCCCTGCAAAGAAAGGAGTAAAATGCAACCTAATACATGAGTAGAAGCTTGAAAATGTGACACATTTAATTTGAGTATTCAATGAAAGAACACACTTTAGTGTGTTAAACAAGGATATATCTTAGTACAATAATGCAGTTTTAATGTGTAAGATTCAATTCTACACTGTCGATAGGGACAGTAACATTTGGTTGAATAAAGACTGATAAATAAAATTTTAAATTGAAACAGAAACTAGCAAGCATTTGTCCACACCTTACTGAGCAAGTGTGGATGTTATACTCCCGCCACAAGGAACCTGTTGTCAAATTATACACCTGCACAAGACCAGTAGAAGAACCTGAAATATAAAAAAGCAATAAACAACCAAATGAGCAGTGTGGCCTAAACAGAGTACTGTCATAATTCAAAGTAACTCAATTCCCCCCCAAAATATTTGGATTTGTAAGATGTTCAGTTCTCAAGTACGGATGGTTCCAGAGAGATGATTAATTTGGAAGGGGGCGGGGGGTAAGGAAAGGGGGTAAACGCTCACCTAATGCAGCCAAGGGCTTATATTTATGTAAATTCCTTGTTGTCACTGGTGGGCACATACGGATGATGGTTGGTACTGATGCCACACCACAACTCAGACCGGTCAAGACAAACTTCAAGATCACACCACGCCCCTGCTGCTGTGGTTGGGTACTGATGGGGTCTCCTGCTACGTCTGTCTGGCATATCAAATCAGCCATGGAGATCTGTGCATAGAAATATCAAGCATGGGTGCTATTGGATGAATAATCAGCATTTCATTGAGCTTCATAACACCCTACAACCAAGTTGCTAAGGGCTGCTAAGCCAATAAAATAGCTGTTTTGCAAAAACCAGTCACCAGCTAAAGTACCCTACAAATTATATTACTTGATACTGCCTCTTGGCTTAGTTTTACTTAACACAGAAATCTGTTAAGCACTTTGCTTAAAAATTGAGCCTGGAAGGAAAGACTGTGACATAAAATATAAAAAATACTGGCATACATGCACTGAAAAATACCAATAGTACCTTAGGATGTGGCAAGATCTGGTGTCCACCTGAATTTGACAGTGGCGGGAGGAACTCAAAGTCACTGTTGGTGACACCGGGCACAATGCCTGGTGAGTACAGTGGTGACAGGACCATCTGTGTGTGGACATTACTGGTGCTACTGGGGGCATGGTCAACTGTCATCAGGGACCAGATCAAGAGCCGCCCATCGCTCATTAAGAGAGCCATCTGACGCTCAGTGGACATGCAGCAGGCTAGACCGAAGGCACGCATGTGCTTAGTGACTCGCAAGGGGTCTGATTGACAACGAAGGTCGTAGATGACATCATGGGGGTCATGTGATAGAAATGAGTCACCACCTATTGAAAGACAGTAGAAATTACACTCAAAAACAAAAAAGGAACCATTTTTCTAGTTAAAGACTGAAAGAGTTTGCAACAAAAGAGTCAGTCTGAAAAATTTCTGACAGTATAAAACGACGATTAAAAGTTTCAAAGAATTCCTGAAAATAATATTTCTAACATCTACAAGTGGGTAATTCCAGAAATTTGGGGTCCATTTTTTTTCATGTCCGTGTCAAATCTGACATATGATATTGTAAGTTCAGAACAAATTCCTAATTACCAAGAGTGATGAATTAATGTGAATTACCTGCCAAACAAACAGCAATAGTTTGAAATCAATTCCGGTGATATTTTCATATCAAATAACAAAGGTCAGATGTAACAGAGACACACAAACTTTTGAACTCCTAATTTCTGGAATTACCCAGGTAAAAACAAGACTGGTTTGCACACACATTTTGTGGACAGATGTACAATGTATAGTACAATTTTGGCATCACCATCCAAGTGAAAACATTCTAACTTGGAACAAAAACATTTCATTACACTAAGAAACAAAGACTCCTCGTACAAAAAAACTGAAATCTTGTACTGTAGGCGCAGTATGTCCAACACAATGCACTTTCAGGAATTTTGAAATCATGAGTTTCAGTATTAGGAATTAGGTTAGTGTGTTAGTACCTGTTAGTCCGACAAAGTTACCAATTTGATCGACAGGTGTTGCTGTGCTTGGGCTTGTGGAAGGTCGGGGACGACGACGAACTCGGACACTGATGCTTCCATTCTCATGGAGACACAGCAAAACATCTCGTTGTCTGGAGAAAAAATTCAAAGAAAATTACAATCTCTCTTCAGCTGTCTGATCCTGTTCAGATTCTTGGGTCTGTTTTGTTGTTAATGAATACTGCACAGAATGAGTTCCAGTTTTACCCACAGCTATGCCCTTCCTCTGTTAGATAGCTAAAAGAGTTCAAAATTTTTCTGGAAATTCTGAAAAATGGAACATCTGTATGATCTTAAACTAATACACATTACTGAAGGTTTCATACTTTCACTAATACATATTTGAACATCTCTGTGCTTGTCTTGTCCTTAAAGTCAAAATTTCCAAGTACTCCTTACCACCAAAAAAAGAAAAACTCCCAGTCCTAGAATGGACCCCAACCCTTCAAAGATCCAAGCATCTAGATGCAATACTTACTTGCAAGGGTAAACCTGTTGGAAGGGGCTGCCGCTACGTTCCATGGGGATCATCCCTACTGTCTGATAAATGTCAAGGTCTAAGACAAGAATCTCCCTAGGATACACCAGCAAGAGATGTTGCCTCCTGGACTGAAGGTAAGTCATCTGAAGACACTCATTGAGAGCGATGGGGTCTGTGTCTTCAACAGCCAGCTGAGAATTTCTAGAAATTGTAAGGAAAACATTGTTAATAATTGGACAAAACAATTCTACAAATTTGTAATATTGGATATTGATGTTTCACTATTTTTGAACATTTTACAAATTAGTCTGGCCAAGTCCCTTCAATCAGGTCTCAATTCACTCTCGACAAGATGAAGTATGAATTCAAATGATCACCTGGGCTTGTTATCTCCCACCAGCAGTCGAACCCTTCGGAACCGGTTCCCAATCTTCTTGTCTGACCCGCCTGATAGATTAGTGCTGCTTGATGAGGGACTGGGACCGCTGGTACCCGGCACTGTGATGTAGAACTTACGGCCATTGCTGGATGGCTGTTTAGTGATGCTGAAGTCATTGAGGAACAGGATACAGTCATTACCCAGCACTGTTTAACGAAGAATGTTAAAGATTCATGGTTGATTGCAAAACTTGCTTTCTTTTTTAAACGATAGATACACTGAATTTCACTCTGCTCCAAATACTTTTTAGTAATTTTACTTGCAAACGATATTTTGAGATAATTCATTCGAGTTGCATTTCATACTAGAACGGGAAAGGATTCCTTACATGCAAGATTGGAGGAATCGAAGGGGTCAAAGGTCATGGAGATGATGTTATCAGTAAATGTCTTCTTCCATAGCTTGGTACCGGTGTCAGCGTTCCAGAGTACAATGGAGTACGGTGGATGTAATGCAACCAGCAGATCATGAGAAGCATCTTGGGTTGACAACCACTCTAAATCTGTTGACAAGGGATGAAAGTCAGAGATGAACAGGAGACAAAGGTTACTAGACCTTCCAGGAACTTTTGGGGAAGAGGAAGACTTTCCATGGGTCAACAAAAGTGGTCGGCTATACCTAAGACTGGTTTGCTTCCTTCATTGAAGCTGGCTCTGTCAGAGGCATCCTTCACATCCCAGACAATGATCTGACCTCCAGCATCCGCAGTGGCGAGCCTTAGGGTGTACGGAGCATCAATGGTGTGATGATAGTTCTCCCGAGCCCATTTAACCTTCACCACATTACTCTTGTGTTTCTCAAGTGTCTGAATAACCTGTCAATTGGAGTCAAATAAAGAATAGTGCTCACTTTACACAGTACAAAACCAAACAACAGCATGTAGTTCTTGCCAAGCTGTTGTTTTCTTCAGGTAGCAACTTCCTGTCCAAAAAGTTTGCTTTATTGGAAAATGTCCCCTTACAACTTTGTCAAATTAGTCACTGTAATGTCCCTGATACCAAGTCTTGAAAAAGCTCTAAAACTTGCCATTATGATGAAGAAATGTTATTTTAATCGGAGTATTGTTAGGACAACTCTGCAAAAGAGGAAAGGAAAAACAAGGGACATTGTGGGTCCAAGTAAAGAATTACTGGCCATCAACCCTAGAGGCTCATTTGTGTTTTTGAAGGGTGAACTGGTTGGACGGACAACCATCTTGAAGACATATATGCTTACCTGGACAGCTTTGGTATCAACCACTACTACAGACGTGTGACAGCCATATGCAACCAGTGACTGCCAGCCCCTAAAAATGGAAACAAAAACTGAATGGATGAGGGAACCATAAGTATGCACTTAACGATGTTAACAGCACTGCATGTGCAGTAAGTAAGAATAAGTAACTTTCAGGGAAAGCCATGGGGAGATTCATGTCTGGTCTTATCCTTTGAACTCAGGGTCTGCTCTCTCCAAGAGGACCCTGCTATTCTTGGCTTATTCTGGTCACTCACTGGAACTTGGAAGCTTCACTGACACGTAATAAAGAATGATTACGACTTCTTTGTGTAATGTGTTTGTGGAGCATGCTGCTGGGTTAAGCTCATTATTAACCATGTCATCCCTGTGTCTCTAAATGCTTTTTAAATCCAACATTGACACTGTAGTTTCTTTCCCACTTATCATATATCATATGGCAGTATTTTCACAACTAAAGCTCCATCTTAAATTCCATGGCATGGCAGGGGAACACGAGATTAATAGGCCCCAATTAAGTACATGATGTAGGCCTACATTCATGATGAAATGTCCATCATGTCCATGCGATACGTCTGACAGTAATGTAAATATACATTTGACATGTTTGATGCACAGAGAATAATGTAATACCTTTGCAGAAGTATAACATATATAACAGAAAGGCATATACATCAGCACCCCTCCCCCGAAATGTTTATTTATTTGGGTCTAGTGCCCCATCGACTCTATCGTCAAACTATGGCTTTAACAGGCCTACAATTTCTAGCCAGTCATGCCAGTGACCCATTTCTACGATTCAAACAAGACTAAACTCACCAGTCACAGGCAATCTTATTTTGGCCATGTAAAGCACCAGTGATTGTCCTTGGAAAGATATTCATATCGATTTTCTGCAAATGAACACTGGCCGATGCTCAAGGTGTTGAACTAATCAAATTAACCATTATCGTCAGCACCACATCGAATCTATGTGAACAGCAGAACGACCTACCCAATGCGTACGTACATCAACACAATAACTGGTCCTCCGCGCCTTATATACAGCGTTTATAATAGGGACGGGGACCAGTCCAACTGCAAGACAATCCAGTCAGATGCCATACAAGTGCTACGTGGTGTTTGTGCAAAAAGACGGCCAAGCGTATGACTATCTCAGCAGTGGGAGGGGCTCTTCAAGTTTAAGCCGCGGTTTTAAGCGGACCCTCCCACTTCTTGTTTTCTTTAATGTTTGAATGTTCAGTTTGGTTTATTATTCGATTTTTCTTTCCAAAACCCTTTGACATTACCTTTCGAGTAGAGCAACTAAATCCAATCCAACCTGTTTAACAGACAAGACGAGAAGAAAACACAATTCCACCTCAAGCAGAACCTGAGCATTCCTCCTCATCGGTTGAAAAAAGCCGCGTTGGTCGGGAGTGTTCAATTTGTTGGTAGCGATGCGACCGTGACGCGTGCATTTCCTGGTCGTTCGTGAACCACCTTACAAATCTAGTTGAATTAACCCTTTTTTGTATATTTTGGCAAGAAACGACTTTTTTGAGAAGACCCCCTCACTCAACAATCGATCGGTTGTGCTTTATACATGTCGCCTGCCAGGACAGTCCAAGTTTAATCAGCTCGGGAGAGGTATAGTTGGCACATTCAATAGATTAGAGTCAGAAAAAAACATCATCTAGAAAAGCTTGTCAAGCTGATTAAAAATTTAAAATCTAATTACGTTTGTAAAAAAAAGGTCTGGAAATACTTATCAAACTCATTACAAATTTATGACCCCCAAGTATATTTGTAAAAGAGAAACGTAAACGTGACCCAGCCTTAATGGGCCTAACTTCCCGGAAATGAATAGCTTTTAAAAATGATCTACTGGCGACAGATTTGCTGAGAAACGGCAGTTCTGTATTCGTTAAACCAATACCATGCTTAATGCAACGAGTTTATCAATACATCTAGTGGGTTGGCTCTCTATCCAGTCAGTAATTGGGTGCACGTAGAGCGCTCTTTTTGCATGTATATCCCGCAAGAAACAAAACTAAGCCAGTGATGTGACGTTCATTTCACAGTCCAGTATACCTTTAGGCTGAGATTATATTTCTATCATCCCAACATTGGCTGGATTTGATCGATAACACCGTGGTTTCGGTGTCTTATGGTGGGGACTTCTGTTTTATGTCTCATCTCTTAATAACTCATTTTTGCTACCGCTTCGTCGAATTTTTTTTTTTTTCAAAATGTTCTTAAGAAATGATATTTGATGTAAAGACGATGTTGCACTGCAAATGTTTGGACTCTTCAGGCTGACCAAACAATGGCAACGACGGCGGTGGAACCAAAATGTACCTCCTGTAAACGGGTGAATTTTTTTTTTTGATAGTCCAGTAATCCGTCCCAGTATCACCCCTTCATTCACCCTGTGGCTGCCCAACTTCTTTACTCAGTACTCACCCGGCAGGACAAGAGAATCGGTCAACACTAAGAAAGTAAAATCAAAATGGATATAAAGAGGACAAAATTAAGTCGAAGGCAATCAACCGATTTTTTTTTTGCGTCAGTGTACTTGTGTTATTAGATACAAAACACCAAGAATTACAAGAGGGGATTAAAGAATAAAACCGCTGGGTAAAATAAACTTCAAAATCATTCAGCAAAGATCCCCTAAACAGTTACTATTTTTATCGAAAGACTTTTGTTCAAGGATAAGGAAAGTCTACAACAATTTTTATGTGACATTTGCTCCAAATGAGTAAGCCTGTTTTCGCGGAAAATGAAGGATAAATCGATTTGAAGCACGTAGAGTGTAGTCATATCCCGTAATTGGATTCGGTAAAATGCATACGCGCTTGAAATTCACACCATGTACAACTTGCGAGCAATAGAGCGCATTCCCAGTATAGGGAAGAAAAAAGTGTGGGATATCTTGAACAAACATTCAACAAAATGCCCCTATTTCTTCACCAATTTTTCCCTCATCCGTGCAAATATATTCTGCAATACGGGCGATTCACAACAGCGCGCCTGCAAGAGTTTACAACTCGTTGACCAATCACAATACGCGAAATCTGTCAACTCTTTCCAAACGCGCATTGGGTTGACAGATTTCGCGCACGGTGATTGGCTAACGCGTTAAAAACTCTTTGGGTGTGGTATTGTGAAACGCCCGTGTTTCAAGTTGAAAATAACCAACCATAAGGGTGCTTCTGCTGTTTCGGCAAATAAAAGACAAGCACGTGACTGTAACATGCAATTCCTACAGAATAAAATGCAACTATTTTACTGTCTTCTTATCAAACCGTATTTACAGGCGTAATATTAACCAACTAATGCCATACAAAATCTCGAAAAGTTTTCTAAGATTCCAGAAAATCAACTTCTGTATAATGGATGGCATACACAACAGTGGACAGCGAGTTACTGATACAATTAACCCTTTTCGTGTCCGAGTTATTTACTTGCACTTTCTTTTGTCACGAAACAACACTAACGTATCAAATTAGTAGACACGCTGAAAAATGCTTTGTAATTAGACCTTTTTCGTCCTTCTGTACACAAATACAGCAGGCCAGACCGACTTACTAAGACCTTACTACAAGTTATAACAAGATATCAATATCGTTGACATTACACTCATGTAGAGCCTAAAATGGTAAAAGGAATTATGGTTGTGCGGCTTCAGGGTTAATATGCATTTCATTAATTAAAATGTGAAAACTATTTGAAATAGTGCTGAAAAAGTCTTATTGTTATCCACAAGCATGACCCTATTAGTTTTCTTAAGAACTTTACTTGCAAAACAGGTTCCAATATTTTAAGCAACATCAACTCATACCTACATCAAATATTGCACTGAACTACAACAGAAATTGGTCTTCAATCATTTTTAAATATCATAATACGCTGAATTTGAGGGCTAAAAGTTTTTTTCCATTCCTCGAAATATGTCTTTTAAAGGTTTGAAATGTGATTACAAAGGGAACCCCAAAATAGTAACAACTGGTTTTAGCTGAAGGTAAATGACCAGAAGTTAAGGCAAGTTTAACAGTGGTAAAAATAAAACATATAAAAGCAAACCTCTCTCTAAAATAGAAACAAAATGACCTTTCAAGTAGATTAGTTCGACAGGTCCCTTCATAAGAACTGTAAAACATCCACATAGGGTCTAACAACTATAAACGTCAAAACTGTTAAAAACATGTTCTCAAAGCAATATTTGAATGCCACTGGCATTACAATTTCTGCAGGTGTAAACAAAATATAAGATATAAAACTCAAAGCGCCAACATGTGTACAGGAAATATATTCAGCTTTATATTACCAATGTCATTTAGCACTTACTGATTGAGATGGCAGACTGCTTAACATTGTGCATTAAATATTAGCTTCTTTAAACGTCTTCCTGATTACACGCATTTCTGAACATTTTTTACATGTTGAAATAGTGTCGTGGTTTGCTACCTTTTCACAGTACTTTCCATGCCTCTAGGTTCTTGGTATTTTGGAACAGAGATCACCAATTATAGGAACACAAAGCACTGAAATTTGAGATAATATATGTACTCCGATCTCAAAAGGCAAATCAGTCCGATTAGTAGAGAATTTCATTGTCTTCCTAGATATATTTCCCATAGCAAAAATAATTAGGGAATCTTAATTCGGTCCGGGGATTGGTTATAGAATGTAACTGCTTATTGGAAATGTTTGTATCTGAATGAGATGGTCCCATAAGAGTAGAAGTGTAGAATGAAGGTGTTTGAATCTTGAAAAACTTGAATTCTATGACAAAGATTCTTGTTTAGTTCATTTCAAAAACACTGCACCTTAAACATGTCTCTGTGGGTACTCAACGCACATAATTTTTTCTAGACTTCTGCATAATGACAATTGTGTGTTAAAACTTACCATTTCAGTAGTTTATCATAAAAACATCTCACAAGGCAGTGTTGAATTGGAATAACTAAGTATTTTGATGAATTGCTGTCAATAATTTTATCCACAACTTTTCAATGTTTAATACAACCATAACTTTCAAAAACATACAAAAAACAGATACTTATTTTCAAACCACTTATTGGATACATATTGAAGTTTAGGGTGAGAGGCAAGAATCTTATCTCTCATAATTTCTTCCTTATCATTTTTTTTGAAAACTTAAAAGTGTGATACAATATAAAAGGAGCACTGTTGACTAAAAAAAAAAAAACAATTTGATTTTTACATACTGTGTCAGTGAAGCTGAATTGCTCTCTAAACTGTCTATCCTCAACTCAGCTGAATCAATGCAACAGAAATTGCATGCAAGCAGTAATTTCACCTTTGAGAATGAAGCACAGCATTGGACATAGGCAAGGAACACTCCCCGCCAGAATGAATGGTATACAATAAGATTGCAATGATTGATGACGGACAAGTGGATTTCTTGAGTGGAAAGATAGCAACTAAGAGGCTTAAAGTGCTGAAGAAAATAACATAAACTTCATCAAAGCTACTACATGGGTCAGAGGTTGGCCATTTGTCATATCCTTGTCAGGCAAGCCACTCCTCTCCCTACCTGTGTCTCTCCCCCCAGGGCCGTAGACACTGGCATTCACTAGGGAGTAGCCTGCTATTTTCCTCCAGTCCACAGGGAACTGAAATGCTTTCAATCACTGAACATTTGAACATCTCTACTTCGGCCAGCAACATTTGCTCTGAAAATCAAGGTATATAATACAGAGAAATGATTTGCAGGTATACCTTGAGGAATCAAGTTCTTTATAAGAGTGGTAGCTCTGAGAAGACCTGGTGAGTGTGAACTTGACGTCTTGACCAGGATGCTTTGGTCATCTTCAGGACAGAAGGTACTATGACATGGTTGAACATCATTTCTTACGATGTCTCATTTAACATTTTTCTGAACATGTGCCACTTTCTTATATCAACAGAATTAAATAAAAAATATATTTAATTTTGGAACCAATCCATAAACAGATCACTTTTCTGGGATGGCCCTCTGTTAGGCTTGCATGGTTCAGGCCAAATCTTAACCTATGCCGAGTTGATGCATCACAAGCTTTTGAAATTAGTTGGTTTTGGCACCTGCCAACGTCCACGAGATAATTGATGTTCCAGAACAAATATGCAACATAAGATGTGGCTGCAAGTTAAGCGTGTGCATAATTAGTGGAATACTGTATGACCAATAACAAAGATTACGATCATAATCATGATTATTGACTGCAGAATTCGACCACAATTCACAAGAGCTTACAGTCCGTGGTTTTGTCATGAATTCATTACAAAACAGGTAGAATGGTTTAAAAGTTTTCCCTTATGAGAATTTAACTAAAATGTCTCAAAAATCTGCTTAAGTGTACAGCTATTGAACAAGGAGAAAGTTCAGCGAATGAATGAAGCAATGACATGTGTCAAATTAAACTTAATTCATTTGTGAAATAACCAAATTTATAGTTTACATGTATGTTGCTATTTAAAATGACATTACAAACAAGTTTGGGGTATCAGGTTGAGAAGATATGCTTAAACTTTCACACCAAATTCTCCTTTCACACAGAACAAAATACTCAAAACCAGATGGCAGAATCTCCCTATGGGAGGTATTCATCACACTCTGTGACCACTAAAGCAATATTTTGACTCCTCTTTGAAAAATAGTGATATGAATTCCCAATAAAAGGTATCATCACTACAGAAGAGAGAATTGTTATCCAATCAACTGAGAATTGGTGAAAGTAAACTGTGAGTGCCTTTTCCAGGGCCCCACTACGACACCCTTTAATGCTCTTTGGAAAATGATAGAGGGTGTCAACATCTCCCCTTCTTCCCCCTGGAAAAATGAGACAGGTTCATCTGTGCTTTCAGATCTCTAGCTGCTAGAGGCAGGCAGAGAGAGTCATGCTTTCTTGTGTTTCCATCATGTCCAACCCGGGTAGGAGATACCAGACCAACAACTGTAGTATTTTCTCTAGTATCTTTGTAAAGTCATAACAATTGGGATAGAAATGAGAAGTGAACCCTGGGCTTGTTGAAAGAGGTGACAAGCTTAATCATTCCTAATCCATAATTAATCATTTACCTCAGGGACTAAGATGGTCTTGGCAACAAGGTGGAAACCTTCTCAACAATAAATGAATTTCTTTTATGAATTAACAGAAAATGGATTCAGGACCAAATTCCAGTTGTTGGTCAAAACAGTGCTCTACATTTTTATAAAGGAGGTCAAATGTGGTATTTATTAACCTTAAATGTCTCCTCTGTAACCACCAGTAAATAGGTTATGAGAAAAAACTAGATTGGTTGCAAGTGGGAATGACAGAGGAATTACTGAAGTAGTATAGATGCTAGATCCTATATGGGTTGGGAAAAAGTGGACCATCATGACAGCAAGTGTTCTATATTCTGGAAGTGCATGAACAAACACTGCATAAAGGTGGACGGTGCAAGGGGGGGGGGAAGAATATCTACTCATATTTGCTCATTTTTCCTTTATATAAAAACAAACCGTCCTTCAAAGGTATGGCAAGATGTAATACATGTTAACAGAAAGGCAAAGATGAACATAAAAAATAATTCAGGACTGTGTGTGTTAATGATAATCAGTTATAGATGTTTGGACTCTTTTAGAAAAGTGCAACTCCCAACCCCCCAAACTGTGGTATTTCCAATGACCATTTCCAAATAGCTAGGTATATCAACTCCTAAATTGTACATGCATTTCTTTAGATGTTCCCTCAGTTGTAACTTCATACAGGTACAAAGACATTTCACAGTTTAAAAATCCAATTACAGTTAGCAAAACACGAGTTGGATACAAATTCACATTCTAAGGATCAACCCTTCAACTGCTGGGCAGTTTTGTTGTTTCTAAAAGTACAGATTTAGAGTTGACATTTCAACAAGATGAAGCAAGCTCATTCCAGCTCGCCTCTAGAGGCAATAACTAACCAGGATGTTGACAAGTTGGACAGGTTCGGCCCTTGATAGCAAGAAAAAAAGGAAAGTTTCCTGAGGTAAACATCCAGTGTTGTCTCATGCAGATTGATTGCCACAACAGCTGTCTGTAATCCAGGTTCCTTTATTCTGCTATCAATTGAGTTAATATACACTCCTGTATCATAGATCACTGATGACTTGAATGGCCCACTAATATGACATGAGGCTTTATGACGTTGTATCACTGTTTCAGTGATGCAAGGTTCTAAAAAAAAACCCTTCTATAGGCATTAACATACCAAACACAAATAAGATGATGAATCAGCATCTAGGCAATACAACCTCCATCTTACTTGACCATGCGCACTTGTGTTAGCAAATATAGACTTTGCCAATTTGGCATGCCACTTTTTTTAATGAAGGCCTTCGTGAAAATAGGGATCACGCACTTCATACATCATACTGAAGGCCACAGCAACAAACCACTATAGCAAACACTTGAACACGAATTCGATGAGGTTTATTTCTGCATTGATGCTTGTTGTGATTATGAGATAAGTTTTAGCAACCAATACCATGCTGGTTCCTCCCCTCAATTAATAGTGCAATGCCATGTGAAAACTAATGGAGCATAACACAGTACACTGTACTTTGGGAGGGCAATGAGGTGCACCTGCCACTTAATACAGACACAGAAATGCTGAATATGCATGCCTACATGTACATCACATGGCTGAGCAAATCACCAGGGACAAGTCAACTCAATAATGTGATTTATGACAAACAAATAATCCAATCATTAATACATTAACTGGAAAAATGATTTGGAGTGACAATAAAGTCCAAATGAGGCATTTCTGTCTGGTGTCCTGAAGACAAAGGTAATGTCACACCAATGAATCTTGAGATACAGACTTTAGGCACCACCCTCCTACCGCTTTATCTATTGGCAAGTTCACCCACAATTCCCTTATCTCTTCAGTTATATCAGTTACCCGCTTAAAGCAAGATAAGAGAACATACACCACAACTCACAGTTTGAACTCACAATATGGGGAATACCCCAAAGATCCAAGTAACTGTTGACCACACTGACCTACATACAGCAGCGGCATGAGTGGCAATGACCATCTGATTTTTTTCCAGTGGCTGGACGAGCAAATTTTAAAGAAAGAAAAAAAAAATCACATTGGTTTTCTCACAAGGCCATGATTTGACACACTGACACTACCTTTTCCTCAGGAAACAAGACAAACATTGCGAGAACATTACACACTATCTATATACAATTTCCTTTTTAATATTCAACACGATCCTTGGTATCAACAGAATGGAGGAATAAAATTGGTAAATAATAATTCTTTGGACATCACTAAAAGCTACATCTACTCATCATTTCATGCATAAATATAGTTTGTATCGATGTGTCTGGCACCCCTGGATTTGGAAGGCTGCTAGTACATGCAATATCCCAAAGAATGATTTACGAAATGTTTGTCACTGGTTGCTGACAGGCACTTACCATCTGGGATAAAAATATTGATACTTCTATTCTACTAGACAGGTTAATATCGTCTAGCTCTAGGCACTAATAAACATAATGGAACGGCAACATACTGTTATTGTCCATTGCAGTCACTGTTCAGAGCATGTTGAGGCAAGTTCCGCAAAGCAATTGCCGGTGATGACCGTTTGACGTGGTACAGCATGTAGGTAAATTGCTTGTGCATGAGCTGTTTTGGCTTGTTTGTTCCAATTCCAAGTGGACCTTGTTCAGTGGTTCTGCTGCTATATCAAGGGTCAAAATGTCACTTGAATCAACAACAAAACTGTAACTCTCTTTTTGCCTCCTAAATAATGCGTTCTACTTGTCTCCGTGAAATTGAACTGGATCAGAGTGCAGACGTACCATTGTAAATGAAAGTGCTGTGCACTTCAGAGGATCAGTACTGTTTATGTTCCAAAGTCTTAACTTGGTTTTGGTTTGATCTCCAAAAGATCAGATGTTAACAGTAATATTCCAGCTTCAGCGTGGATGGGTTGAGATATAAAGTTGGCACCCTGCCCTGTGTCAGCATGGAAGAGGTCCAAATCCAATTAATATTAAGGTAGGCAAGGTTTTCAGGATTCATCTTCTGTCATCAATGTGTGCTCCCAGTTCCAATCGCTCATTATTCAACAAGTGTTGGATGCGATCATTCTAAAGGATGCTGCTCTCCATGGGTTGAATAATTTGGACCAGGTTCGCCGAATCCTGAATCCAGTTTCAGATTAAGTCCTACTGACTTTTACAGCGATTGCCATGCACATGTATAAAGCATTCCAATCCCTCACAAGCCAAGAGTAAGCAATGATGTGATCCCTTAACAGCACACGACAGAAACAAGGCTTGGAGTCAGCTTACTCAGGAGGACATTTGGTCTGCATCTTCATTTTGTTCCTATCGGTGCAATCTTCCTCAATAGGTTCTTCTCTCTCTAAAAAAGAAAAAAAGGCGCTCTTGCCCCATGCCTCAGACAACCTGGCAACAGATCCCCAGCACCTCTTCAAGAGCAGTCCGCCTTTTAACAGTCCCAGCTTCCTTGAAGTCACAATTCCCGATCCAATTTGACAGGACAACCTTCCGTGCTGACAAAGGTGCTTTACCAAATGTTCTTGATTTTTGCAAAGATGCTTTTAACCGCTGTTCCCTTTATAAGATGATTTTTGTTTCCCTAAGCGGTCCACACTAAGTGCTTCATATAGTCTCAGTGGGAAGAGACAGAGCGATAAGTGAATGTGCGGATGAAAACCCCTGGACAATCTGCCTAATGGTGCAAATGCTGTGGGAATTATTTGGCCAATCAAGCATTACCTCCCGGCAGAGAAATGCTGCTTGAAAAATCCCCATACCACAGATGGAATGCTACCTTTCTTTACCTAGCCACCACAATTTATGTTTGATGGAAACCTGGGAACTAGGTAAAAGGAGGGGTGCATGAAACCTTTTTTGAAAAAAGAGTGATAAGCAAAATCATGCATTATGGCATTTAAAGGCAAGTACACATTTTAATGGAATAGTTGTATGAGATTTTCACAATACCACTTCATAATATATTTAACTTGTAACACCTACATTAGTTCTAATTCTTAAACAATTAGCACAAATTATCTCTAGTCCTGGTTGTTGTAAAAAGGCCATCCAGAACAACACAAACGATTGTGAGTTTTATAAACCAGACAGGGGAAACTGTGTCGTGGTTCTAGTTAATTTATGTCACTTAAATCTTTGGATGGTGGGTTAGAATCCACATGGGGTGACTCCAGGTATTCTGCACCAAGCAGAACTGTAGTATATGCGTTGGATCTCAGACCCTTATCTTCGTCAGGATTTTTCGTAAGAAATCTCTCACCTTATTAACTTGGAAATCTCAGAAACAACTATGTACATGTATGATCTCGAGGTACATTCAGTGAAAAAAGTACATACGTGTTCTTCTGTTAGGATTAAGCTTGTGAGATGACAAATGTCAATTATATTTTTAAAAATTAATTGAGTTGGGATGACAAATGCAAAATGTAAGATCAGCACCCTGTTGAGTTGCGATATCTGAGTTATGCGACTTGCAACTCAGTTTGTTTGCATAACAGTGAGTACAAAATAACATGAGTGATAAGTTCTAGAGAGGTACACCAACCATCCCACACAATGTGATACATGTCATGGGGGGAGGGGGGTTGAGTATGTTTCCCCTTGGCTGAAGCAGGAACATTTATTGTTAGGTCCCATTACACAAGACCTGCAAAGGAGATCATTTGCTCAATTTGTCTGTGAATCTAATCAGCCGAGATGTGTCGAGAAGGCATAAAACCTGAGATGTTTGATGCACTTTAGCTTGACAGATCTTGGCAGTGAGTGATACCGCAAGCCTAGCTGCTTGACAGACAGTGGCCTTTCGGGGAGCACTTTTGCCGGCACCCACACTTTAGAAATTACAAACCATGAAACAAGAGCCCCATCCATTCTTCTTAACGGTGTTGATATACCTGTATATGCACCACTTATTTTACTACAATGACGTGAAAACTACCAAGACTTAGATATATTTCATTTGTATGTATATATGTACAGAAAAATCTCTGTGCGTTACTGCTGAACCGTAGGTAGCTCTGCTTGTTTACTGACACCTGAAGGTGTTGATGAGTGTTGTTGTTGTTGTGATGTTAATTCTTCTTCTTCTTGTCGTTGCTGTTCTTCGTGTTCTTCCTGCTGTTTCTGTTCTTTGTCCGGTGTGTTTTCTGTGATGGCTACCGGCATTTCAATGCTGGATGTCGTGATGGCACCTTCCTGATTGGTATTACCATCCTCCATTCTTTCCTCGGGATTCGTCTCGTTGCCTTTGCTGGTGGTCTCTTTTTTATTAGGTCTGACGCAAACAGGATAAGACGTACAACTCAAGTTACATTAGAATGATGACGGTGAAACAACCAACGGAACACTTTTGCTGGATCAAAAAAGCATAGAAATGAAAGCCTAGAAATTGAAAATACTACAATGATTGGCCCCTCAGAGTTTTGTTTTTCCGATTTTTTAAAGCCAAAAAAACCCTGTGCTGTATTTGAATTGTTCTCATAAATCTTTCTCACTTTCTCGATACATAACAAACGCACTGGTATGCTCTCCGGTATATCTCACTCCTCTTTTGCTTCCCAGATGCAGTCACATCATCAGATTGCACCAGACAATATCACAACATGCAACAATCTCACCAGGGCAAAGTATCACATTAATGATCTGGCAAGGTCAGTCTCAAACACCAGGGAGGCACGTGTGTGTCCCTGTCGGCTTCCATTAAAAAAAAAAAGCCTCATGAGAATGTGAGGGATTACGGGATGAGTTTCACTGTCAGACGGTGTCTCTGCAAACCAGCAACCTTGGACAGAGAACATAAAATACAAACCGGCAAAAATGCCAGCCTGGAATCTATATTTAGATAGCTACTGCACAACCTTAGGCACAGACTATTGTGGTATATAATCAAGCTTACTATTGATATGTCCATGTCTGTTGAGAGGTATTATTCAATTACTCATTTTGTCTAACCCTGCCTTGCAGGCATGGGCTTCAATATGGCTGCCAGTGCAATGCATCAATCAATCTGAATCACTTGCAGTCCAGGTAGGAAAGGAGCATTTTTTGAGATATGAGGGAAAGTGGGATTCAGTTTTGAAACACAAAACAAAAAACAATTGAATTTGTTTCTGCAAAATTGACAAAATTGGTGTAATGAAAGAGACTAACTTTTCTCTGTTGTAGACTTTAAACTCTGCATTCAGGCTGTCCAACTGGGCTTGCATTTCTTCATCCTACAAAAAAGAGATCGGCAAAAAGGGAGAAAAATCCCCAACCACAAGCAATTAGAGATCTACATGTAATGACAAGTACAGAGGCTACATGTATGGTCAGGAATGTCAGTCTGTGTAGGCAAGCCATGATGACATTATGTATGGCAGGCCAAATGAAGCAACATTATGTATGGCAGGCCAAATGAAGCAACATTATGTACGGAAGACCAAATGAAGCAACATTATATTCTTCTGCTAGAGCATAAAAAAATACAGCAGATAGCAGAATAAACCAAGGGCTTCTTATTATTCAAAAAGAGGCACCACCAATCAGACTGGAATGGTGATATTCTAAGGGGCCACAAGACCAAAGTAACAGGTGGGCTAAGACAGGCCCCACTATAGGCCAATGCAGGCCCCATGCGAGGCCTATGAAGGACCCATGGCAGCCTCATGACAGATCCATGGTGGGCCAATGCAGGCCCCCATGGCAGGCCTATGAAAGACCCATGGCAGCCACATGACAGATCCATGGTGGGCCAATGCAGGCCCCCATGGCAGGACTATGAAGGACCCATGGCAGCCATATGGCAGATCCATGGTGGGCCAATGCAGGCCCCATGACAGGCTTATAAAGGACCCATGGCAGCCATATGACAGATCCATGGTGGGCCTATGCAGGACCCATAAAATTTTACACTTGACACATCCTCTTGGGCAAACATTATGCACCTGTAGTCAATCACACAAACTCAAACAATATTTTCAATACCATACTGTGGCTACTTTCACTAATTTGGACAGAGAGTTCTTTTCAAGAAAACACATTTTAATGATATTAATAAAAAATGACCTCTGACTGATTTCGAGTTTCTTCTTCAAAAGTCAATAATTCAATAACTTATATCTAAGTTCCACTTATTCTGACAGTTTGTAGCATTATGCTAAGAGACTTTTCTCAAGTGGTGGCGTCAGCATTCTCTCTGTCCACTCCCACCATGACTCTGCTCAAGCCTGTGGCGGAATACTAGCAAACAGCCATTAAACTTTTGCCAAACATCCCATTAGGACAGGCCACACATTCACACCAGCTCCCTAGTGGAGAATCCCACTTCCCCACAAGGCAACAAGCGGGCGTGATGGGAAGAGGGACACTCAGCATCAGCCAAAAGAGACAGCATTCTTAATGTAGATGTACGTGCTGATGCTGACAGGATGTGATATATTAATCCCAGATACTTATTCGTATGCTACGCATATACTCGACTGCATAATTTCAGAAGAGGTAATGGGTAGGACATTACAATTTGTAATGGACATTTTTCTCAATTTCCACCAGGACTACATTTTTCACAACGATTTCAGGTTTCAGACCATACTACCAAAATTACAGATGTACACTTCTTTCAGTGAAATTGTCCATACAGCACACACTTAGTCATGCTTTTAAGGCAAGGAAGCAACTTACAATGTCTTTGCCCTTCGAGCTTTGCTTGGCAAGGCGTTTCTTCTTCTTATGCAAAGGCTTGGCTTCGATAATCATTTCCTCCAATTCAAAGGTTGGGTCACAGTTCAAATGATCTTTCTGCATAAATTAAAGAAAACAAAACAGAGAAAGATTTTTAAAAAAACTGAATTTTTGTTCTGAAACTGTTCTTTGTGTATGAATTAAAGAGAAAATCAAATGATATTGTCAAAATATTTCTAAATTTTATCTGTGAATGAAATTACTGTTCTCTCAAGACCTTGGATACCTGGGAAAAGATGACTTGTTTTCTTAATTAGGCATACACAACCAATCATGAGTGATACCGATCAATTCTAAACTGAAAAATAACATCTGAGACTCTATGCAAGTACGTGTACACATGTGTATGATTTGTCTTTGCTGTGTTTCGCTGTAAGTTTGTCAAAGATGGTCATATCACAATTTTGGCAAATGCATATCCAATGAAAGTACATGAAATTTTCTTCTTCTTGGTAAGCAGTTTGGTAAAACAAAATAATTCAAGAACTCAAACAGCCTTGCTTTGTATTAAAGTAGAATGAATTTGAGCAACAAACGTATTCATAAAAAACAGAAATCCCCATACAATGTTACAGAAGGAAATTCAAGCATCATGATATAATGAAGACTTTCCGGCCCACGCCCATATACAATCTTCTAAAATTACTGTTCTGAATGTTTTCCAAGTGTACTTTGCCAATACGTTTGAAAGCAACCTCTTCAGAGTAATGCACGTTCAGTGCAAGACAAGTGAGGTTTCAGGTCCATGGGCAGACCAGCTCTTCTTGAACCCTGGGCATGTAAGCACATGTACTTGTAACTAATAAATCTTAATTCCAATGACTGATTTCGGCACTCTTACCTTCCTTAACCACTCAGTCCAGTATCAAATTCAAGAGACAAGACTCTCTTTGAACAGGCAAATTTGGCCAAGTGCAAAGTGCAAAGATTGACATTCTACACTCTGGAAAAACAAGTTTACTCAATTCAGACAAAGGGCTTACTCTCCAGACCATGACGTCGCCTACTTTCTACTTGCCATTCCATAAATATGTAAACTGTTTAGCCTCAAAATCCACACCACTTGATTTTGATACATACATGTATTTGTAACAGCTTAACGGGCCAGGAGTAAATTACTGAGATTTCTGAGTTTGGAAAGGGTAGGTTCTGCATGTCCAGAACAAAAAAAAAAAAAAAAGGGACAGGGAACTGACCTCTTTTGACACAAGTGAAAACATCTGGCTTAGTATGACAGCCATGTACGAAGGATTACCTTCGCACTGAATCGTGATTGTGTTTTATCCCTCAAGAAAACCTTGGTGTTTAAAGACGCCATGCGAGGTGTTGAACATGCCAGGAAGAATGAAGGCAGGAAGTGACTCTCAGATAAATTCCCAAATGATTCTCATGCGTAATTTCCTTTTGCTAGAGGGGGCCACCATCAACAGATTTCAATCTTAAGCTGGAACTAATCATTATCCAACCCCCAGGCTTAAGCATGTGTACATGTAAGCAACAAAATCTTTAATTTAAGCTGAAACATGTCACCAACACACTAAAAGCTATGCCCAATCACAGAAAAGCAAAGAAAAATACAGAAACCCTATGAGCAATCTCTGAGTAATTTTTTGTCAAGAAAACAAGAACAGTGGACGTGTTTGAGGATGATAAGCCTACAGACACGAGTCACCCATAATTCTTAGCAACTCTCTCAGGATAATCCGTTCTAATATCAATCATGACATAGAGTTTCCTGTCTGCAAATGCCAGTAGTTTTTGGACACACATGTACACGTACAGGTATCTTGTCAGTCCATCAAGCTGCAGGGTTCCATCAAGCTCCAAGAAGAAAAATGCACCATACTACACATACACCATATGGCTCATGCTCAGATTTTGTTCTTTTCCATGACAAAGCAATTATCAACTTAGAAATAAACCAATCAAAAACACACAAAACTTGACACTCCCTCAAGAACAAAAAGCTGTTTTGAAAAGAAAATCCATGTGAAAATATGACATGTAATATTTGCATCACTACTGAAATTTTTTTCAATATTAACAGATACAATCCATTTTTCTCCCCAAATATACTGGTGAGAAACCTGGATGATGGCTTGTGCTCATATTTATTCAGAAATATAATACGAGATTTGTTTTACGATAGTAATTACAATTTTCTTACATGAAGGTAGTCAGGGAAACTTTGCCGCTCTTCCTGCCAAATGTTTGCTTTGGAAATTCATCAGCTAAAAGCATCCGTCAAAGTCAATCTGTTCAGAGATCGAGGAGCTCTCCTTCGATTACCGATTCCGTCCCGAGACGAAGTTTATTTAGTCAAAAAGATTGTGCCGGAGAACAATGTACTCTCAATTATTGACCATTCAGTCGCTGTTCACTTGTTATTAAAAGGAAAAAAATTACACTTTGGACTTGGACCCATGCAATCATATGTACATTCTGACATAACAGATTTTTTATTTCCCCACTTTAAAAAAGTAGAGGTATAAAAATAGCCCATATCACATATAAAATGAAACTGGACTGGCAAACATTAAGTCAATTTCTCCAAATTGAGATCCCACTGAAGGTGCAAAAATCCAAATATCCTCCCCATCCTGCAGTCAAAAGTACTTACACATGTACATGTAAATTTACCATTTTGTCAGACCTTTAACAAGCAGATGGGTAAAAGATAGAGTCGTGCATTAATTTTGGCAAAGGTCACTGGTTTCACGTAGTGATTGTGAACATAACCTTTTTCTAATCAGCTTCACCTAAAAGGTCATCATAGTGACATACAAAATCCTGACGTACTTATCACTTTGCGGATCGCACTGAGTGGCTGTCATACCCTCAAAGAGAAAAAAAAGACTATGGTGACCGTACGAGTACCCAGTTAAGTGACAGCAAACGTACAATAAGATGTACTTAAAATAAACACCTACGGGCGGCACGAAGGAAGGCTTGATTTTCATGTTGAGTATGGCGTCCCAATCTGCATCCGACATGAATGGGTGCTTGCTCATAGCCGCTAGGGATATCAACCGTTGCTGAGGATCCAAAGCCAAGAGCTGGTCAAATGAAAAAAGAGGAGGGAAAAGAATAAAAGTGTCTGTCATCTCTGAGACAATTTGAAGAACTGGTTGCGGTAAAAAACTGTCGCTCATAAATGCTTCATGACCGATGACAATGCCTGAAGCTCCTTTTATTAACAGTGCATCAGATGCAGAATGTGATTAAATGCACTCTGACATCAGAATAGAGGGAACCTGACAGGTCTGTGTTTGTACAGGACCTGACAATGTCCCCATACTCCCACTGAAAAAATATATGTTCTAGGATAAGCTCCTTTTACTTGGAACGGAAGACTCTACCGGTAGTTTTTCAAAAGGAACTTTAGAAAAAATTCTCAGGTCTTCCATTGTTTAAAGTGGATGATTGGAGGCACCAGAATGTCTTGGAAAAAATGATTTGTCTTTCTTCACTAGCTATGAGTAAACATGTGGCACTTGGACCAGGGTGTACATGTATAGCGGAGTGCTAGTGGTTAACTAAGATTGGCTGAATTGGCCATTTGACAAGAATATAATACAAAGAGAAGGGGCCCCCAATTAATGATAGAAATGGACTTTTGCACCCGGAGAGAAAAGCACTTTGGTGATAAATTACTCAGTCCCTGACATTTGTGTCAACTGAAGCAGCTTTCTCTCTATTTGCTGTTTAAAACAAATATACAAATCTGTCTAACCTCAGTTCTGTTCAGTTTAGTTTCATTTCACAATGAAATTTGTTGTTGCAAAGATTACACTCAATTCAGTACAACCATACATGCACCTGTAAAATCCAATTCCATTTCAAGTTTCGTATTTCTCAAAAGTAAAACAAACCTCAAAACTACATGTACCTTTTTCAATTTGAAGTATCCAGCAAATAATGGTAGTTTCTGTTACAATTTGTTTGCCTATGTGACCACGGGCATAACATAAATTCCCCCCTCCCCGTCCAATTTCCACGGCCGAGCAATTTTTGATTTACGTCATGCCCCAGTCCCTAGCACAAATTTACACAGCTGGCAATGTGCAACAGAAAAGGAATTAGACAAGGAAATGACAAAAACAAATTAACAATCAACCAATCAAAAAAAAAATACAATCCCTTTTCCATTAACTATGGCAGGAAAATCCTCACTCTCTGTCCAATGACGAACAATCTTCCCACATTAATGATAAACATCACTACGAGGGGTCAATCAATCAAATCAGAGTCCACTAATGGTCTTGTGGGCTGAAACAATAATGCCAACATGTCAATGAGATGGCCTCATTGGTCAGTTGATGGAACAATATGCATCAAGGCTGTTGCAGATTTTTTTTGGCAGTCTATGTCTGCCAAAAAAGAAAAATCAGTTCTTGTAAATTGTTCATGTTTTGAAACTACATGTACATGAACCTCACCAAACCAAAGATAAACAAATTCCTATTCGGATGCACGGTGTGGTTTATCGTGTGTTGAAACACCTTTAAAAAGACATGTATTGAAAGAAGCCTTCCTTTAACCAGCATCATTCTTCAGCAAACCATTTTGTCGGGGTGGAATTTACCAAGCCCCATACACGTAATCTACCATTCCTCCACAAATCTGTGTGCCATTTTCACGTCTGTGCACACAATGCGATGTGAGCAGAGTATGAAATGTCAGTTCATGGAGTGTTCTTCCAGTAATGTTATCAGCCAGCAAGAGTGACAGCCCAACTATCATCTCCTCACAAACCTAGCAATATGAAGGCAGTGTGTACCTAGTGCATATGCCACAAAGACCATGTTTATTTTGATTAAACAGTCCTAGCTGGATATACGGTATCAACCAATTCATTTGGCATTTTCTCCTTCCAATCACCTTTTGACAAGCTGGTGAAATGTACGCTGGAATCAAATCTTGACAAGAAGATTAAATTTTTAACAATTTAAAAAGATACACGATTTCTTTCAATGTTCTTTACTTTACAACTCTCAAATTGTAAGACATGTGTACAGGTAGAACATTACACCAGAACATTTTTGCCAACATTGCAATTCAGTTCCTTTGATTTCCAAACTCAAAATACTTCCATGTGCTCTGAATCTTCGGAGGAAATTGCGAAATTTTGTGATGGCATGTGAAAACTGCAAACTGAAGTCTTAATTTTTTGAATTTGGAACACACTTTCCAAACTTTTCATACATCAATACCAATGCTATTCAACAACTACATACATGCAGTTCCACACTCATTGGTTAAAAACTGAAAGAAATTTCAAATACATGTATCCTTCACAGTTCTGGACATCTCTAAACAAATGTAAATGTGACATAAACTTGGGACTAAAGCCAGAGGGTTATTGAACTTTTTAACCAAGAATTTTCATTAGAAGGGCCAAGTACTCCATTTCCATTTGATTCATCTTTTGGCAGACAGTCGTTCATAAGTCACCCAGTATCGCCACTGGGGCAGACCATGTGTTTATATTCTTGGTGCCTGATAAGCAATCTATAAAGCTGGAGCAACAGAAGAAAAAAATTGCGACATCGGCCCACCGGTCTCCCAACTCATTAGCACCGCCATTTCGATTGGGAGGGCTGAGTGTAGCTACTTGGCTTGTTATCCAGGCCCTCTTGACTTTGCTATGTGCCCCGTGGCACATCCAATCTGCATGCGTCCAGGGTAAGACAGAGTGAAAGTCTTAAGGAGGGCCACGTGAGCTGCATGCTCAGGTAGCCACTAATTGGAGCTATTTTTTACATTGCTTGGGCATGAGACCAGTGACAGGTGAACGAGTAATTACCTTGCATCTGCTGGGATCATGGATTCAAGCGATGATGCCAGTTCTACAGCTACACCGGCGATAAAATTAAACATGTGACCTGACCTAACTAAATGAGTCACAAGTCACCAGAGTCACTTCTTGACTTAAAAGCCCTTAAAAGAATTTTCCATAGTGTTAATCAATAGAACCTTCAATACTTTAACCCACATAATGTCAGGCTGCCAAACTGAGCGAGACATTAAAAGCAAAACTCAGTTTGCTCTTTCAAATGTAAACTTAAACAAAATGACTCGGTAAAATGGCCATGAGATTCATTTTGTGGGATCCGGTCACATAGAGCCAAGGGGATCCATTCTGATGAACTTTGTTTCAAAGCTAAGGATTTTGTTTTAGGCTAAAGACTTAAACAAAGTTGATCCACAATGAAAGATCAGAGGCAAATACATGTATTACACATACATGTACATCTGAAAGTTAACATCTCAGAAAAGTCCACGTTAATTGAATGAAATTATCTCGCAACGGACATGATCTACTTGAAATGTCAGAACAAGACCTTATAGATATGAACATGGTATAATCTTCAGCTGTGGAAACTAACCAACGAAAAGCTGGGTGTACATGTACATGCATAATACATTTACATATCTTAAACATGTTTGAAGTACTGTATATTAAGCATTTCTACATATGCATGTACATGTGCAATGTACCACCAAAACTGTACATGTAATATGAAGCAGAAACACTGAAACATCTTATGTACATGTAGAACCCCGAGCTAGGCCAAGAGAGGGCGAAATTTTCCTACCAACTGCGGCTCCTTGGGTCAGAAATGTACTCTCCTGGCTCACAGATGACTATGAAATGTATAGTTACAAGCACTTCGCTAGCAGCAAAATGAACACTCAAGACCAGCATGGCTCTTTTCAACCGATGAGGGGGTGCTCCTGCTCAAGGCGGATACTATGGTTGTAAAACTGCTTACTCGTCACTGAACATGTCACCTGACTCACCTCAACAACCCCCAGCATAATTGAATGCAGATATATCTTTGCAAACATCTGATCTCCCTGACGTCTTCATGAAGATGGTAAGTGTATTTCATTACAGTAACAAAATTACTGTCTCAAATTCCAGCCAAGGATTGGTATCAATCGGATCTTGGACTATCAGTCTCTCAGGTGAATGAACTCAGTCTCCCTAGCTAGTGCAGGTCCCGCATTTATTTCAAAATGCAAAGTTGTCGCTCCTAGGCAATGATATAATAGAGGCTTATGCTGGGAGAAGTTGTGAGGGAGGTAGACTCACCTGTCTAATCAGGTCAGAGAGAGTAGGATTCCAGGAGGATGGATAATGAGGATGGGTGGACTGATACAGGTGCATGATGTCTGCTATTGATGAGTTCGAATGGATGTCATACGGTCTCTGCATGAGATGGCAAACAATAAGAGGAAAAAAAAAGCAAATCTGAACAACCCGGGGAGAAAAATAAGAAGATGTGTATCAGTCATTTCTGGGGCTCAACTCAATTAATTCAGCACATCAGTGATTTGGTCAGGGTACCAGGGGATAACAGCTGGCTTGTTTGCACCCACTTGCGGGCTGAAAGTGATCAAGTGCACTACAGGGGAAACTGAATCGTCTGGAACGCAAAGCCACCTCTGGTGGTACTGCGTGTGGGATCTGGTGATGCTACACCTGAGACTTAGCAGGCCCTGCTAACTGAAGGGCTTGGAGAACAAGAGAATATTGTGGGTAGCTGAAACTGTACTGAAATCCTTATTTCCAAGTACTCTCTACACAGCACTGAACACGAGAATATTAAACTGTAACACACAGGTTAACTAACGACAAATGTAGATTCTCTATTTTGAACTTATACTTGTGCTTGTTATACCGGAAGTACAAAAAAGAGTTTTTTTTGTTGTAAAAATGCTTTTCATGCTCTCGAGAAGCTTGCAACTCAAAGCCTGGAAGAACTCAATATCTAACAATTCCACAATAGTCGTTTTGGAAAAAATCAGCCAAAAGAGTTCCCTTCTTTTTGACCTGCCTGTGAATGATAAGACACTAGTAAAAAGTGGTCATATTGCAATTCCTCAGTTTTGGCTTTGTAACGAGAGAAACACAATTGCAATTGTCTTCTAATATTGCCCAGTACACATTTCCAGACCAGGAAACACAATTCCTACATACAGTTGACAAGGTGACAGATCTCAGCTCTAAGGCCTCTTGAGGGGAAAACCTTTCTCTCCTGAAATGATCGAGGGGGGGATTTTGTTTTCTTCAGGAAATTTCACCTTGGTGAGAAAAACCACACCTTGGGATGTGCTACGTGACTGTGAAAACAGTACTTTGTTATTGCAGTATCTCTTTATCTTGGGTCTTTCAGAACATCTTGGCTGTGCAGCAACATCCATGAGGCTTTGTTGACATGGTCTTGCTTATACTGTTATACTGACTTCATATACCCATTTTTCCTGACCCATCACTAATATATATAAAAGCAATACTAAAGCTCTCAGGAAACTACAGTGTATGAAAACCTGCTGGTTGAGTTCATGATCATGTTTGAATTCCATCAAGACAGAATAACACAAATGAGGATATTGGACCATTTTCGGGCAGATTTTTCTAATCCTGCTGCTCTGAAAAAAGGGCCACATGTACAAATAACGTTTTGGGACAAAATGGACAATAAAAAACTACGAAACATGATTATTGTCTGACCTTTCCTCGAAGCATTTCATAAGCACAGACACCCAACGACCACCAATCAACTGGGAAAGAATATCCTTTGGAGTCTGCAGATGCCGTTTGTAAAATCTCTGGGGCTATAAAATGGAGAAATTAAGAGAAAGAAAGCACGAGAGGTCAGAGTCAGCATCAAGTTCATGAAGAACACACTGCTTTATGCCGATACATACACTTACAATGCTGTGTGGAATACCAGTTAGCCGGTTGGAAGTGAAACCTTCACACAAATGTAAATATCTGTTTTTACTTCAAGAAAGGTACATATACTCATACCGTATACGAAGAAGAGAAATGTAGAACAGCTGTTGTTAAGATAACATGTACGGTACAGATGGGGCTCAATGTCCCTTGAAAATGAAAGTACAAACATGCACTAGAGGGCACCTACGCAGCACAAGATTTATTTAAAGATTCATGAAGATTCTCAAATACATGTACATGTCTGAAGGCTGAAGATTAATCCTAACTCCATCCATGTAGGTTGTATGAAAAGTCAGGTTAAAATTGGAGGTTTGATGATAGCTCGTTATACACCAATGATACCAGTGAGCTAGCTACAAATTCACCTTACCAATTTGATTAAGGATCTCTATATTTCCTTCCTACGGCATAATAAATCCGTTGGCAGATCTCACTCTCTTTCTAAAAGTCAACTAGCACTCTGTTTTTTGACGATTTCCAGCAAAGGCAGGCGTCTTCCTGTAATTAAGTCCATCAGGGTGACTTGGCATCAATCCAGTGCCATTTGGATACACACTCCTACCCCTCCGTGTAACTTATAACCCCAGTATCTTTAATTTAAATGGAGATCAAAGGGAGAGAGAGAGAGAGAGAGAGGCAGTAGGGATATTTGAACACTGAGGATGGCTTTAATATCTCTGATGATGTTGGATAGATCCAATACATCTCCGCACTGTACGTGGACATGAATGCACTTCCGGAGATGCCATCAAATTCAGCTATGACCTTTTCTTACATAAAGGAAGCCCCTTCTTTTTTTTCACATTCGACTGAAACCATATTTTTTCCTTTCTTGCTCTTGGGAGTAATTCATGATTGATTACGTTTTTTCCTTTGCCTTCCACTTTCAAGAGCTGAATGGAAGGACTAATAACAGAGCTCTGTGGTGTAATTGAATTTTCTCTCAGTTACTGAAGTGTGATGCTGCAAGACAGACCTACTGTTTATACAGTAAAAATTCTCAAGAAAGAAAAATCTATCGTAAAAAAACAAATTAAAGGTCAGATGCACATTGTATGGTGAAACTATACAGATATACACACTTTTTACTTTGTACACGTACAAGTACACATTTTCATTGCACTGGCAATGCTGTGTCTGCACAGGTACCAATGTTGTGCCTATCCAATCAGGCTTACATTTTTCACAACATGACTTCTCATTTACAAGTCATCAGTACTCCATCAGTCACATTCATACCACCTTTGGGAAACTCCATCATGACTGCGTGTGTCTTCATCACTAATCCCCCGGGTATAGACCTTTATCATGGGACAGCCATCTTGTTTTTCTACCACTGACAGCCATGTAACCAACCTGAGGCTGGAGGAAAAAAAAAGTCTGTTTCCTCTTATCGATACGTAAATTTGTATTATGTTTGTCAAGCGGTAAACAGGGGCAAGACAAAATGGCAGCCTCGTGATAAAGGCCTACATGTTCATGTATGCTACGAGTACAGAATCAGTCAATGACTTTTTCCAGCATGATCACATCAATTTCTGTGCTGCAATGCAAGAAAAAAATAAATGATGAACAACTGTGACCTGCGAGGTATCGGCATCAAAGCCAGTCATGAAAACATGCGCCTCCTTGGAAAGTGGTTTGTTTTTTTTATCCATGTCAACTATACAATTAATATTATTCCATGAGAAGCGTACATGTACATGCAATTCTAATGTACATGTACTATACACGTAGAATGTACATGCACGACCCACGGCTGACCATGGAATACATGTACATGGTGTAGTTTTCTTTTTCTGATTGACTGAAGTTTCCACTTGGTTTCAAAGTAAAACATGAAACGACACTACTGTCACTCGGTCTGTATCCGTGCATGTTCAAGGTTTATTAAGCGCACGGCCAACTGACTGAGTTTAAAAATGGTGCATGTACATGACATGCTCAGTGCTTACCATCATGGTGCATGTACATGACATGCTCAGTGCTTACCATCATGAAAACAATCAACTCATTTACTTTTCAAGGTTCATGTGCAGCAACTTCACATGGCAGAGGGTTAGAGGTAAAATATGAAAACATTTTGGTATCTAAAATATTGCCACAGCCAAAAATGCATGCATATTGTACACTGTCGCACCCTCAGTTAAATTGGCACAAATTACTAAATATGATCCAATTTATACGGAATATTTGAGGTACGCGTACATGTACATTTAATACGGATGTCTGTATTGGGAAAGCTACATAACAGTACATCTTGTAAGAATGTCTGAATTCTCAAAATATATGTAACTGTATAACAGTCGCAGCAGAGCAGTGCAATAGTAAACTATTGCATCTGTGCAAATATATCAATCAATATTATTTATGCTATTGCTAACTGTCATGGTTTCTGCGCATTTTTTGGCCGTTCAGGTTCTGACAGGCTCTTGCTTGATTTTCTTCAATTATAAAAAAGACGATACTGATGGTGGGGATGACTAGATATGTCATAGCAGGTACATGTATATCGATAGTCAGAATAACGATTTTGACAAGAAGAATATATTCATGCATGTATAATGACAACAATAAGATTAAATTAAGTAATAAAAACGGTCAAGAGAGTAACAAATATCTCATAGCTGATGCAAAATTTCATCAGTACTTGTTTTGTCCCTGCATCAGCCATTTTTGATAAGCAGTATCGATTAAAATATATCCTACATGAGCATGAGTTGGCCTACGGTATGTATCTCCAAGTAATTAATACAGCATCTTGTGGCATTTTGTTCAGGCGTGGGGAGGACAACAAAGCGACATTTTGCATCTTAATAGAAAAAGGGTCTTTCCAAGGAAATTTAACCTCGCCACAGGTTGGAAGAGTTGGAGCACGAACACTACTATGTCTTCAGAGGAGACACCTTGGAGCTATTTTAGGGCATGGTTTTTATGTCTGAGCAACCACTACTGTATTTTTGGCTCCGACAGAGGGAAACAAAGCTTTCATATGCCACTGACCTTGACTGGAATTTCCTGCTGAAGAAACACATGAAATAAAGATAATCTTTCTGCGAAGAAGCAAGTAATTTTTACGTCCTTTTCCCCAACTTACCAATCCTCCCTCAAGGTAAAAAAAATCAGAAGTATAGGATTGCACGACAGACTCCCTTAGGAAACAAGAGTCAGCAAAAAAGACGCTCCATGTAGGATCTTGCATGACAATTTGGAGATCTACAAATATACAATGTATACATTGTATTCACTTTTAGCAAATAAGGACAATAGGAATCAGTTCTTACTTGATGCTGAACCAGGAGCTGGGCTTTTTAGTTCCCATTATGTAAAGAGGTCACAAGATTGCTTCAGCTCCTTGCAAGTGACTTACTGCTAAATTTTACTTGAAAAGGTATGCTCTGTATAAAATTCAAAAATTCAATAAAAAAATTCAATAATGCTATCCATGTAATTCAAGAACCATGGCAAATCTCCTCCAAGCCGTGGAACGGCACAAAACTGACTGTTAGAAGGTTAAGTGATTTACACATGCAGACGACAAAATTGGGAATGGGAAGTTTTATTTTTTGATGTATTGATCCCATTGGCAAATTTGGTAAAAGAACTTTTCTAGAAGTCACTCGTGCATCCCAACTGTAATTTGTATGATGAACCAGCAAAATAAAAAAAAAAAGCTAGCCTGGAGGGCAACCGACAGATGATGACGCAAAGAAAGGCTTAGGTTTCAGGGAGTAAAAAGGATGATGATGATTCCATGGCTTAAATCACAGCTTCGCATTCTGAGGACTTGGAAGGAAGATGAGATCGTGTAAAATTAGAACATTCCAAGGGGAAAAATGCCCAACCATCCCTATAGAGATCATGATCATAATCTTATTTATAAAGCGTAACTAAAAGGCAAAGACCAAGGGGCAGTTATCAGGCAAATGTACGGCTAGACTGCCACTAAAGAAGATACCTGCAAGTCACATTCAGGTTTCTTTGAGGGTCGTTTTTTTTCCTTTCAATGGCATTAATGGAAATGACGATGAAAGCCAACATGAGTCAAATTGCTTGTATGGTAGTATGGCAGGTTTTAAATGACTCCCATTAGGAACAATTGGAGAAAAAAAATGATTCTCGGTTATTACCTGAGCACATGCCCCTGCGACAAAACAAATTCAAACATACAACTGTTATTGTTACCTTTCAGGGGAAGGCTTTTTACAGGTATTTTTTTCAGTAAATATTAAATCAGATGCAAAACAAAATGCTTCTCTTTTAATAAAGCAAAGGTATAAAGATGACACTTTTATTTATTCATTCATGGGGGGGCAGAGAGATACAGCGTTCACTCTCAAGACAGGCTGATTGTTTTGTCCAAATTAATCTAGTCGTTCCAACAGAGCACAAGAACTGATTCCCGCAAGGAGTATTTCTAACATCAAATCAAATTATGAACAAGGGAGGGACACAATTTCCTTTTTTACTTTGAGACAGGCCAATGGGGAGTGTCATGAGTAGGAAAGCCACCTTCGACTTCTGAAATAAATTGCTTTGTGGCCAAAATTTAAAGGGTGTGCCCATCAGTGCACTGTCACGCGTTAATCTATTCAAGCACATTTGTGAATCTATTTTTGGAAATGAGGCACACATGAAAAGGAGGAAATATTTGTGACCTACAGAAGACGGACAGCAAGATGCTGCTGCTTGATGCTAGCAAAATGCAAGCAACAGGAATTTAAGGACGGTCTGTTTCTCACAAATGGCTAAAAATCCATCTTAGCATAATAGTAATGAGTTAACAAGGATGGCAGATATCACAGGGAATTTGAAGACCGAGTGTGCCTGGAAATGATTACTGATGATCCCTTTCTAACAGGAAAAAAAATACTATGTGACTAGTAAAAGAAGGGGTATCATCGCACGGCCATCCTTGAGAGGACCATAACCATAGTAACCAACAAGCATCAATTGATGTTGACAGGGTAGGAGGAACTGTGGGGTCCATCGCATGGCAATTCGAGGGATTAATTAACAAGTGAGCACACAACAACAAAATTGAATTTTGCCGATGTGGTGGAAACCACGGCAACTTTCAAATGATTAGCCAAGAGAAGTGTGGATGGATAATCAAGAGAACTTGATATGCAGTGGGTGGGTTTGGGAAGGGGTAGGGGAGAGGGTAGGAGAGGGGGTGGGGAAGGTATGGGAAGCTGGAGTGACTAATGCAATTAAGTTGGTTGATCTGCAAAGCAAAGGGTCGGTGCTCCACTTATAGCACGTCCTTACTAACTAACAGTTAAACAAGTTGAGCTCTAAACAAGATTACTTTTTCGGAAAATTCCATTTGAATTCATCAAGGTGTTGAAATACATATCAAAAATGTTTATCTAACTGATTCAGCAGAGGTCAGTTACTGCATCAAGAACTACACCAGGTAAACGTGCGGTATTTACCTCCAAAATTTAAACCAAACAAACACTATTCACTTATGCAACCAGAACATTCCCACGTGCCTATCGACGGCCAAGTTTTCTGCCCTTTGAAATCTTACAATACACCAGTACATACATACTGTACAAATGATGTGACATAGTCACCACACCTACATGTTTTCCCTACAAATATCTTGTGTCGTGTGCTATGTGATTTATAAATCAACCTGCTAAGTAATTTATTCACCAAACACCTGGCTGCACTCGTGTTGCCACGGATGCAAAAATAAACAGGTTCTATAGGTTTTGTAAATTGCAAAGTGCGTGGAGATGTGTGCTGTTGTTACATGTGTATTGGCATTCCATCCATGAAAAGTAGACTTGAACACAAGTCTCTTGGGAACAAGATTTACAATAACTACCTTTATCAAAAGTCAATTTGTATAATGAGGCAAGATGACGGTAATTTGGGATTAAACACCTTCCAGGCTAACTTGAAGAGGTGCTATGGGTAGTGCTCTTGACATGCATCTACTGAATCTGTACATTTTCTTCACCACATACCTGTAAGGTGTACCCTTAAATGTACATGTACAATATATGACAAGACCATACATCATACATGTGTTCATGAAACACTGCACTGATGTGTACGTTCAAACCTGTCAGCCATCAAGTACACAATCCCAAATAGTATCTGTCTAAGATTCTATGTGTGCAAGCCACTTGAGAGATACATCAGGTGTAAAAACATGTGAGCTCTACACTTCTTAAACAGATAAGGTGTTAGTAAAAACCTGATGGAATGGCACACATGTGGTTGAGTATACATGTACATGTACCAAGTTTATTTCAGTATTTGGAGCAGTCCATATGTGGCAATGTCCAAAGAAATCCACCCCGAGATGAAGTGCACCTCCAATCAGCGAAAAGAAAGACATGTACAGTAGTTACAAGTGGGCTCTTGCACATGTTCTGTGTGTACACAAAGACCATACATGCCGGAGTAAATTAGTTACGCGTACTCATCGTCAAACGCGCATATCCTTGCGTGCCTCATGGAGCACCTTTACAGCGAGTACCAAAAAATGCCCTCTTTTGGATAGTCATTCACTAGTTTGGCTTTTTGAGAGTTCTTCCTGTTGTAAGACTTTCTCGTTTTTTCTTTTCTTTAAATCTTTCATTTGACTTCAATGTACATGTGGACTGATACATGTACATGTTCACAAGAAAAAATGCAGCAAGAGAAGAGACTTTGAGGATCTAACAATGCACCATCGTTTCTCCCCTATGTATACATGTAACTCAACCTGCTAAACGTTTTTTCAGATATTTTGTGTATTAGTCACAAAACAACAATAAATGTCAAAAACATGGGTTCAAGAGCAAACAACATATACTTTCCACAAGAACTCATTTAAATGCAAGATGTATATATGCAACATGTACACTGCTCAGTTAAAACCCAAAAAATATCGCTCTATTTAAAAGAGGCTGAAAAATCAATTTCCAAAACGGCTATAGTACGCTCCCGGACTGTTCAGAATCGAATCTCAAGTGGTCAGAAATGACCCAACTGATGAGATTTTTATTTGTTCACGTTCAGTTAGGTGTTCATCTGGCTGTTAAATGCAATCTACGTAGAACGAGGAAAAGGGGGCAAAATCCATACCTGCCGGTACAAACGACACACTGCTAAAATAAAGTTAATATTATACTTGTCTAATGTACCGGCAGAAATGAGCAAGTCATTTTTAGAATTGTTGGAGGGAGGGACCTGTAATGCCATCAGGCACAAACAAAACAAACCAACAGAAAAAAAAACGTGATTAGGGATATCTGAATACACATGCACGTTTGCACAACAACTATTTGGAAAAAAATGCCGTTGAAAAATGTTAAAACTGCCACTGCTATATCTGAAACATACAAAAAGTGTGAACTTCATGCACAAGGTACTAGTACCTGTGCATTATTCTGATCGCCATTTTCTGAAATCTTCAACGTCTCATTTCACAGCGGTACAAACCAAACATGTAGGATTGTATCAGGAATGTCACCAAAAAAAACCCACTAAAAAAATAATTAACTGTGTTCTCTCTGGAGAATATTTTTAGTGTGTGATATTTGTTCCTAAGTGTACTGGGGAAGGGACATGCATGCCTTTGATTCTTAGCCAGTATTAGGAATTTTTTCACAAATGCAAGTGATACAATATCCTCCAAATCAAGTTACACAGTAACGTTGATCCTATGAAATGAAGTTTTACAAGTAGATGTGTACCTGCATATCCATAAAAGTGTCAATATTTCCAGCATACCGTATCTATCAAACAGCAAGAACCCATTGCCTACAAACCTACGTGCATATTCTGTATTGTGTATTGAATATTGTTGCTGGCATAATTACTGGTATGCGCAATCCAATCAGTGTGGACATGCCCCTTTATTCCATTTAAAATGGGTTGACAAATATTCTCTCACTAAGAACAGCACACCTTTTCCAGAGCCACTCGACCCAATTACGCTTATTGTTTGGCAGTAACAATACCAAGGTATCATGTGGTTTTACAGTTCATGCATGGTAAGCTGACTGGTGCTGGAGTTTTCAGATACATTTATTTCAAATATGAGCGCTGTGCCAAACATTCCAAGAGGGAAATCCTGGCATACTGTCTGAGGCACATTACCTCACAGCTTATTAAAGATAATGCCGCAAGAAAAGTGGGCCATGACTTTTTTGTCACAGTGAAACGATTTTTTTTCAGCAGGCCAAAACTGTCTATTGAGCCATACATGTACTGGTATCTCTATGATGGCCCCGTTAAGCCAAGTCTACCTGGAGCAATTCTGTGGGGAAATGAAATGGCATGCATTATTTGACAATCAAAGAAATGCCGCTAGAAATTAAGTTGTGCTGTGTGCCACGTTTTGAAACTCTTTGCCTCAAAAAAAAAGGAAAGCTGGAAGCCAGGGACAGAATCGGGGTCTGTCAGGTCGAGGGTCCAGTGGGAGAGAGTTAGCACAGTTACAGCTTGGAAGGCAAACAACAGGGAGGCAGGAAAACCATCCAAGGAAAGTGGGTTGAGGAGAGAAAGGGAGAGAACGGGAGGGGAGAAAAAATCATTTAATAATCCTGCACTACGACGTTAAAACTGAGCAGTCACAAATTAAATCAGGGCTCTGCTCCCTACTCACCCATGTATGGTTTGGTGCCGGACATGGATGACGCAAGACAGCCTTCTTGAAGCACTGTCGCTATGTTGAAGTCCGTTATGTGCACGTGACCTGCCAGAAAAAAAAAACACAAAAAGCAAACAAACAAAAACATGGTAAAATACTGATTTTGACAGTCATATTACTTGTGTAGAGTTTGCGGTTTTTAAAACAGGACCTTTTTTTAATTAACATGCATTTACACCTTCTCATTTTGGTTAAAAATCTCCTTTTCAATGGTATTTCTGCATGAGGCCTCTTTTAGGACTGAATTTCTCAACAGCAGATTGAATAAGTCAGGTTTCATCCAAGGAAGTATACAATGTATTGGGTCACAAGTTTTTGGCAACATTATATGCGCATGGCCAAAGTATTCCGAATTCAGCAAATCTGTAATGTGCTACGTACACTGTACTATCAAATACGGATGATTCACAGTAAAACGCACCACCTAGAGTTTTTGCCACTAGACTGGCCACTTTTCAAGTTTACAATTGATATGCTGATGAGATTAAATGCACTTGGTACGTAATTTGGGGATATTTGATTGATTGACTGAGGCATTACCTGCACCATACAAAACCATCATTTTGACTACTTAACACCCATTCACAATAATTTCAAATTTTCAACCAAAAAAAATATTCGGAAAAAAATTCTGGGGAACAAATTTGAATGAAAATATTTTAAAATAAACTGCTATAGCACGTGTGCACAGACAAATAAAAAAAAAAGGACACTGTAAGAAACTTTATCCAACAAAAGAGGATATATGAAAGAAGATAAATTCTTTGACAGAGTAAATTAATTTCCAAAATAAGAGAGGCATAGCATTGTCTCTGATGTGCTGAGGAATTTGAGGGCAATATTTGCTGTTTGGAAACTGAAGAGTGTCCACTTGAAGCACTGTCTGAGCTTTTCCAAACAATTTGAAAGTCAGCATATATTCTGCAGGGCTCAACATTTATCGTTCTACTCTCCCAGTGCAGCGTGAATTTCATGTGTGGTTTAGTTAAAATAAATTAGTTAAACTTAAAAAAATGTGAGGCATGGACAGACTCTGTTTAGGAATTCCAGGATGCTCTTGGCTTCCTTACCAGCATCTCATGAACTTTGCCCCTAGGAATACTTAAGTAATGGGCCATTTTTTTCCATTTACACATGTACATGAACGCAGATTGTTTAGGAAATAAACTTTGAACTGACCAGCAAAAATGCTTTCCCCTTGTGCTTTTTTTGGGTGATATATTATAACAGCTGTCAGTTCTTCCTGAGGTGTGTTTGCGCAGTCTTTCATACTGTTGTCCTTTTTTTTACTGGTCAATCGATCAGTAACCACGATGAACCCCTTCAAGAGGAAGCAGCGAGATATGATTGCAGAGCTCTATCCTAATAGCTTGAATAGGTAGCTATTTCACCAAAAAAAAAGTGAATCAACAGAACTGTGCATCCGGCCTGCATGTATCAGTAGAGTCAAAACATTTCTCAACACTTCCAATTACACATGTAAGCTACTTTTTTCTTTCAAACATGTCTAAAAAAAAAGCAGAAAACCTATAACTACCGGTACGTTGTACGCCATGATTTTATAGCCTTGGACAACAAACACAAATGACATAGATTTTCTGGCCATCTGTTTCTGAACCACTTACATGTAATCACTTCAGGCAAGCCATACAATGTACATACATGCATATCTCTTCTTAAATATGACTGCGAGATGTATAACAGGCATCCACTGAGAAATTCACAGCAGCAATGGTCCTTTTCATTGGCCGAGCAATATGTAATCCCACATTAATACGAGCAGTGTCTAAATGCCATCTTATGAGTGGGAGGCTCCTGTGCTAGACAGCTACATGTAATCTGGTGTGTGTCGGGAGAGTACACGGGCTGACGAGAAGGTTGAAAAACTTGAACACAGAGACAGGTCAAATGTGTCAATTCTCCTAATCTTCTGCATCTAGACAATGTGTTGCACACATTCAAAAAACACTGCATTGGAAGGAGGAAACTGTCAGAATTTATTGACACACATTCATGCGTAGCCAAGGAGATGAAAATAAATACAGTGTATATATGTCCTCGGGTATCAGTGCGCTGGTGCTCAGACACAAGACAGGGATTTCCATGCACCGTATGGAAACGAGTCACGCACATCTGTGTTCTGCCATTCATCAATCTCAATGTTTCATCAGTCCGATGGGCATGATTGCACACTTCCAAAATATTTGCTCCTCTTGCACCATGAAGTACTACAAATGTAAGTACGTGCATATTGGTGGGAGCCTTAAAAGGAGCCTAGGTCAAATCTGTCAATAAGGTGAAAGTTTTTCTGCACTCACTCTACAAGTCACGTTCATTGATACTTTCATTCTGAAATTTCTGGTGGACTTTTGGACAGTTCTCTGTTTGTGTAATTTTCTATTAACCAAACTTAACTGTATTGCTATGGGTACATTCTGGGACTAACTCTCCATGGCTGTTATACAATTTGTGCAGCACAAATTCACTCAAATGTTTAGCTAAAAAATATTTCTGAACTTCAGCTACATGGAACTGCCTAAACACACAGTAGAAACAGCTCCGTAGACCAGTACAGTATCCATGTGTGTAAGTGTAAAATATACACCTGTGTTTTCACATTTATTTTTAAAAGTTTAATTCCACTCACAAATATATGCATTTCAATGAACGTGGATAAAGAATCAAATTTAATGAAAGTGAACTATTGTGAAGAAAACTTATATGTACATGTAAGTCAGAGTACTATACAGTTAGTTTGCATTAGGTTAGCAAAGACGCTCTGCAACATAACACACATGTACCGGTATATACACTGTACATACACTGTACATGCACTGTACATGCACCGTACATACACTACACATACACTGCACAACTGTACATACACCGTACATGCACCGTACATACACTGTACATGTACTGTACATGCACTGTACATGCACCGTACATGCACCGTACATGCACCGTACATGCACCGTACATGCACCGTACATGCACCGTACATGCACCGTACATGCACCGTACATACACTACACATACACTACACATACACCGTACATGCACTGTACAGTGCATGTACATGCACTGTACATGCACTGTACATACACTGTACATGCATGTGTGTATTCAAAGTACACATACTGTTCATCATTTGAAGTGCCCCTTATTTCACATACATGTAAAAATTGAAAACTACTGTGGGTGCTTTCAGATTTACAGTGTGTTGAAGGATTATAGATCAGCGAATGCATTAAATACTGGTCACTCATGCTTGTCATTTTGTTCCCCTCCAGGTCAGTGGTTGAGCCCTCACAACAACAGCCACGTCAATTATTCATCTAGTTAAACACTGTTTTATCAAGAGTCTCCCCCTCCTTCATATCAAATTTGTTACCTATACCCTGAGCAAGCTTGCGATTCAGGTTCACTATAACGATGCCGCTTTTATGTTGACCGGCCCGTGCATAGGCACACATTAATAACAGCCAAAACAATTACTCATCTGGTAAGGTCCATTCATCATTCAGAAAAAAAAAAAAAAAAAAAAAGAGAAGAAGAGGCTGGACTACACGTAGGCTGTTTGGTTACCCAAGGCAGGTTGCGACGAGTATGAGCCAAGCCAATAGAGCCACAGCCTAGTTTAAAACCAAGTCAATATTGGCCTACTGAACGCAAATTTCCTCCTGTAACTGATCGATACAGCAGGAAGCAATCCGTGTGGTCAAGATTCTGAAGACTACCCTCGACATACTCTCACTGGTTTTTATCTTCCTCTGCGGCCGGGCCTCCAAGTTCTGTTCTTCAAGGGCTGCTTGTTTAAGTTCCATTTTATGGCTTGTTTCTGTGATATGATTTTTGCCTGCGGCCGTTGTACGGTGCATTGAATTAGTCATCAGGTGTTTCAGTAGGGCGTTGTAATTGTGATCATTTCTCACGACAAGAAAGATGGTGCTTCTTCACAGGCCGAGTGTATCATGTATGAAGTTGGCCTTGGGGCAAAACACGATCTGGACTTTGACAGCCAAATGTATCCAATACATGCACATTACATCTTGCTCTCAGTGTGTAAATGAGTTTTACACCCTCTGCACAACTGCCTACTTGCAGCAGATAGCGGATATATCCCATGTCCCGTACCAGACTTGGATGTGGGTTAAACACACAATGCAAAACGAGCTTAAACATCTGAGCAATGTGACAACAAACTGTTGGTTTGCCAAATATTGAGATTACAGGACTAAGCACATGCAAGGTTTTAAGCTACATGTATTTGCTCACTTATTACAAGTGAATTCCCTTTCAGATGTTAACAACCTAACCAAGAATTCAAATCAAAATTATCCATACCATCCAGTCTCAGTGATAAGTATTCTGATAGACAGAAGGGGAGGCCCCAAAAGACCCCCAAAATGAACCTTTGACACCAATGGTAAGGTTTAATTTGTTAATAGAACAAACGAAATTAATAAAAGCATCTCAAAGCACTGATAAATTGTGTCTTCTTACCGTCTTCATCCAGTAATATGTTGTCTGGCTTGATGTCCCTGCAAAGCGAGATAAGATAAATGACAGGATCAGATCCTATCACAAGAGCGACTCTGTTTTTTTCTTTAATAAAAACACAATCAGCATTGGAGACTGATTAATGGATTTGACATCAAGGAACCGTTGCAAGGGCCTGACAGATGCAGGAAGAGCCACTGAAGACGGTAAAGCATCCTCCATCAAAATACATTTAAGGAGTTCCTTGGGTTAAACCAAAGGAGATGCAAGGACAGAAAAAGGGATTTCTAACCATTGCATACCTTGGCAACCAATATGGTCTTGTTTTCTTCCATTGGAAGAGAACGGAAAAGGAGATATCAATCTCGGCACTATTTGTTGACAACATACATGTACTGTATTTGAGTTGGTGGAAAGAACTAAGTTATTGTTCATTTACAGAGTGGGGACAATATACAAGTACATACATGTATATATATGCTCAGCATCCAGACAAGGTTTTTTGTGCACATTCAGATGAAATGTAAGGTTGTGACCAAAGTACACGTACTTGGCTCGGGCAAAAAAAAGAAACAAGTCTACAGGGATACACTAAGCCACTATCCGGTGATTAAGACAATCCCCTCGGCCATGCATATGTACTTGAACAATGTACTTTGTACTGTATGTACATGTGCGCGTACATGTACATGTACATGTACATGTCAGTACATGTACTGTACAAACTTCACAGTACTGTGCAAATTGAACACAAAACAGGTGCTCTGGATGGTTCTACAGGTGCTGCATCTACTTTTTATGTTCAACTGAGGAATGATGGACAAATTTGAACATGTACTTGAAATATGTATACTGTGAAAATCCCATCTCCCTCTAAGCATTCATAAATGTAAACATTATGAAAATCAATACCTAAAAGTATGGAAAATACAGAGCTTTTTGTCATTTTAGTCAAGGAAGTTTTAAGTACCGGTACTAACAAGATACTGGTAGTGTGAAGTTACAGATCAATATACCATTTGTTATGACTCTGGCACACTTCCTACACTTGAGCTTATACAGCCCTGTAAATATTTGGCAAAATTGTCGGGCCTCTGCTGATGGCACACAAAGCAAAGCTATCCGGTACTTTAACAATCCCTGGGAATCCATACACCATTTCTGAAATACAACACTTCTTCTTGGTTGACACTTTACCCAGATGTACACCAAATGCATTGATTGCTCTTTTGAAAGGTGGGTTATGTACACATACATGGTGTGGTACTTAAAAAACAGCATAAAAATATGGCAAAGATTTTGACAAATTAAATTACGGCTGATAACCTTCCTACACATGTACAATGATGATGAACAGTTGCCTTTCTCCTTAGTCAAGAGCATTAATGTTTGGAAGTAAAAGTACACATTCTTCTAGATGTACAAACACTGGACAGAGTTCATTCTCAATAAATTCAGTGCAGATGACAAACAGATCGGTGAGTGGGAAATGTGTTTATGGCCAGTTGAGCCATGATGTTTTTCAGTTCAGTGTAACTCACAGCAACTTCTTAGCAAACATGAAAATTGTCTTCCTTTTCAGGCACGCAAACAAGAGCCTCAGGAGGTCTTAGCTACATGTACCGGTATGTCCAATTTAATTGGCTACGGCTTGAAATCATGCACAAGTCTATGGTTTGTGGCTGCAGCCAAGTAATTTGGACACAGCCTTACAAAACACAGGTTTCCTCATCCTCTGTCTGATGTCATTATTTCAATGGATGGAAAGGTGTTTGTTCTTATGTCAGATCTAAAGTACAGTCTAAAGTATCGGTACATGTACATGTACATACCGGGTACATGTGTATCTTTACATGTAATCCATGTTGGTACCTGGTACCCCGTGGTACATTATGATTGCGATGAAATAGAGAACACCAGGGACGAATGTACTTGTGCAACCTTATTATCAATTTGTTTCAGACAGATTTTGCCAAAAACCAACTACGAGAAGTGAAGATATGCTTGTAAGAGTTACATACATGTGCAAGCCTCTCAGACTAGGAAAAAATACAGTGCACTGACAACAATATCAACAAATTCTTATGATGAATTTTAACAGCATACAATGAAAACATGACTGCCTTATCCCCAGAGTACTATTAGCTGCTTGCACATGTGGCCATGGCTGGCCAGCGGCTTGGGCTATGCTGTGCAGAGGCACGGGAAGGCATAGCGCTGTGTTTAGTGATGGATTTCATTCTTCAAAATGCCGTATACATGTAAGCTGCCCCGAGTATAAGCCGCAGGAATATTTTTCAGCATGAGAATCAACGCATAAGCCGCGGCTTACATTCCGACAATTACGGTAGTCTTGAGTACATGAATGCACACATGTTCACATCTATAATAAGTGGAAGCGCACAAGTTTACAGCTTGTAACAGACTACGCAAATAAAAATAGGACAGTTTCATGTAAGTACATGTACATGTACCAACACGTACAAGTACATGTACATGTACAAGCATGCTTCACCCCATCTGTGGGTTTCAATTTACAACTTCCATGTTATCAGAACAAACACGCAGCACAGCATGAAAAGAAACAATCTCAAATGACGAACTGGGCTGGAGGTTAAAATGAAGACTACACTCTGCAGAGTCCAACATTGGAACAAAAGACAGGAGACCGACTGATCTATTTGAGACCAGCACTAAAGAAACTAAGGACTGCCTCTGGATGCCCCATTGAAACTGCAAAAAGCAACCCCCCTCCCTTCTGGACAGTTGAAACCATTGATTTCCCTTGGGTCAAGGCTAATGACAGGTTGTCCATTGCCTGAAGAGTCCAAATTGTCCCCTGCCATGTTTTGCTCATTACACGCCCGCCTCAAATCTAATATCAGTCTCAGGATCCAGATTCACTTCATCATGTATTAGCACAGACTGGGACTGGATTCTTTTTGAGTTCTTATTTTCGAGTGGAAGAGAGAAGATGAAAAGAGAGAATTAATGAGTAGAAAAATCCATACAACTGGAAAAGCATACCGGTACATGTACATGTATCAAGGATAAGAACAATTGAAAACATTTTCTGATCAGGGATCTATCCCTGAGTACATCGGTACAACAAAACACCACATAAAAACGTAAGTTTTTTGTTCAACATTTGTCAATGCACAGGCTAATACCTCCAATTTGAGCAATTTTTGTAAAGCATAAAGATGACTGCCAACATTTACTGATAGAGTTGGGAACTTTTTGTTCAACATTTGTCAATGCACAGTTCCTCCCATTTTGAGCATTTTTTGCAAAGCGTAAAGATGACTGTCAACATTTACTGTTAGAGTTGGGAAGGATCCATCTTCCTACTCATCCAGTAGAAACCACCATCAAACTTCAATGCATATCTCTCGATTCATGCCTAGTGTGGACATCACTTTGTTCTTGTGCAGTTAAGAAAACTCAGTGAAAATACTCATGTTTTCTTGAACTGGGAACACAATTTCAGCTGGATTTTTGTAAAATGTTTCCTTGACTGCTCCTCTTCATTTTACAACACATGTACACTGTATGACTCCAACCCCAAAATGCCTCTATACTTTTTCAGAAAAGGGGAAACGTCCTGTGGACATGGGCAACCCCACAGAGCGTCTTCCCTTTATGCATTGTGTGAACATTTTTTGTTAACAAGTCCACTCTAGGTACATAAGGTTAGCGCATTAAAGAGGAAAGACTTAAATTGTTGGAGGGCTGGGTGGGTGGAGGGAGGAGGTACATGTATCAACCACAAGAGTGACAAGACAGATATTGTGCTTTTACCTATGAATAATGTGGTGGGTGTTGAGATAGTCCAACGCCAGTGCAATCTCACAAAGATACAGCTTGACCCTTTCCGCATCAAACTTGACACCTTGCTGGATGTGGTAGCGTAGGTCCCCGCCTAGCAACAGGTCTACCACCATGAACATGTCTTCCTCATCCTGGAAGGTAAACCAGAGATTGACCAGGAACGGATGCTCCAGCTGCTGCAGGATCTCTTGCTCCTTCAGAACGTTCCGCACCGCATCCTTGCGGATGCACATGGACTTGTTCATGTACTTCATGGCAAACATCTTCTTAGTGTCCTTTTTCTGCACGATGCAAACCTGGTGAACAAAGCAAAGAAAATCTTTTCATAGAGGAGAGTAACCTTTCACCACCCAACGCATACTAACCAAATGCTCAACCGACAGGTACTGTGCGAGAGTGATACATTTACATATACACAGAGGAGCATTACATGCCTATAATGATTTGACTTCCATCTGTTCGCTACTGTTGTCTATCCCGTGCAATTTTCTTGAATGTCGTTGTCCTGCAACGGGACCAGGGGACACGTTCCCCATAATATCCCCCTACCATATTAATACGTACATGTACAGGTGGCCTCTAAATAACAAGAACAAGGCTTTTATTTTTATAAAAAGGGTACAAAAAAGAAGAAAAAAAAATAAAAACCCTCACTGATGCAGAGAAGTTGAAACACAAAGTACATATACCGGTATACATGTACACGTACGTACATGTATATACTGGTACGTGTACCAGATTTATCGCTGGCGCTACTTCAACTTTGCGTACTGAAGTAAAAATCATGTTCCATTTTTTTTGGCCACCACAAAGTACTATATACATGTAGGTGTGGTACCCCTGATTAATGCAAGAAGTGAATTGGGTTAGAAACATGCATACCGCGTAATAACAGGGGAGCAACACACAACCACGAACAATTGGAAAAACAGTTTCATGTTACACGTCATTGCCTAGCTTGACAAAGCAGCAATTTCTGGAATTTCTTGCGCTACTTGCTCGCTAACATGTTGTTCCCTTGTGGATATTATTTTTTTGGGGGGGGAGGGTGGGGTGTAGGCCATGTTTTGGGTATTAACTTGAAACTGGAGGCCTGTGAGGCTGACAACATCCATTCCACAAGCCTTCCTGTCCTTAGGCATTAACAGGCATTGAGTTTACAAGCTGTTTATAGAGAGCTACTGGGATATTTCTGGATGCTGTTATTGCTGTCCACACAGTACTAAACATGCATACACATGCATATAAAGGTCTTACATGCAAAAGCACGCCCATACATGTGCCGAAGCCCTCAGAGTGCATTTCTCTGTTACAATCTAATTTGGATGGTGTCAACATGCAATTTCAATTCCCGACTACATTAAACAGGCACACAATAGCATGTAGCCACTCCCTATTAAATGAACGTGACTAAATATAACTGGTCCCGGGAGTCAGCAAATAAAGGTGTCATGAAGAATACAGAGATTTCTAAGAGCTGCACAGTAATACTTGTGCATTTGGTCAATTTTGCTTGCCAAAAAAAAATTTAAATAAATATCCTAGCACATATGCCCATATTACCAACCAATGTTGTGTGATGAAAATCACATTTCAGCTATAATGGAATCACACATATACATGTACATGTATGTTTTCAAATGTCACAGTCTACATACATGTGTACATGTACCGGTACCCAGTACCGGTACATGTACACGGCCAAGCACAAATTCAAGAGACCAATCAGGGAGCAGATAATTTTTATTTGTACAGTCCATGTACATGTAGGGACAGTTGGAGTACTGTACTCCGTTTGCTTCCAATTCACATTCACGTTTCAAATCTGCCTGCAAGATGTCCTTCTGACCAGCCGTCACGATTTATAAATAACCCCTCCTGCCCACATCTCCTGATTCCCCATCAGATATGGTACTGTATATCAGAGGTTGATGTAGAAATATTGCCGAGATTTCGCCATAAAAATGTTAGTTGGCAGGAGCTTCAGATTGGTCTCCTTGAGCTCCTACAAATGCTATGAATTGTTTTATTTATACCCGGTAGGTAGGGCATCAAAGAACTGGTAGAGAAGTGTTTGAATACATGCTCTGTGAGTGAACAAATAAGGACAATAACGAACATATCCAATCATACGTACATGTACACATATGTACTCGTGTGAATTTCAGAAGTTAAGGGCAGAGCAGCGAACTGACTACATGTACATGTCAATACCTAAATTGTTAAATGACCAAGTACATGTACCGGTACATGTAAGCTGGACATTATGCACATCGGTCACGATGCCTGCTCCCACAAAGTGATTCACAAAAAATGACACCAAAAAGGCAATGCTGTAGAAGGTGAAATTAACTCCCTGTGTGTCACAATGATTTATCGCCACTAATAAATATTTAGGTGATCCTGTTAAGCAAATGCAAGGATGCACAGCTAGCTACTAGCTGTACATGTACATGTACATGTACATGTCCATGGATCTTCAGGGAGGGAATATTGGAAAGACGTCATTAACTTGATCCATTTTTCCCTATGTCTATAATGGCACTGCATGGTAATCCTGATGCATGAACACAATTAGTCTTGTATCCCACAAGGCTTTTCAAACACTCCAGGATTGGATAGAAATAAATGATGCCCTAGGCACACAGAGCCTCTAGATTTTCTGCCAGATATTTAACCACTTGTCTAATCCATTCTAGTACTGATGGCAAGGTTAAAAAGCAAAGCCCAAATGTACTGTAAAAAGAACGGAATTAAATGAAGATGCAAGGCACTGCCTCCGTCAGTGAAAAGAAGTTACATTGTGCATGACTGTATCGGTACAATTGCCTGCAAAATAGACTTCTTCCCTCCCAAAGTTCTTCCTTCTCTTGAAAAAGCTGACATGCCACACTGTCTGCACAACTGAGAACCGACGAGCTAAAACTTTAAGAAAAATCAAACCAATAGAGACTAAACAAGGACAAAGACCACAATTTACAAATCAAAATGGAGGAAAGTAGAAAGGTGACAGATCCTCTGCAACCCACTACGGATGTGTATAAAGGTACTTTAGTTTTGCATGGATATGAGTGAATATGGGCCTTTTGTGCAGTGAAAAACAAAGACTTCCGCATGATGGCTTCTGGGAGCAAAGGACCTGTACACATGTACATACTCCTGGCAGGATTACAAAGATAATTTAAATTAAGTTGTGAGCATCTCGCAAACTTTTGATAAAGTGCACAATAATTTACAAGCATTACTGAGCAAAAACCAAGTCAACAATACCCAAATAACTTTCAGGATCAATGGAATTTGGAACTGAACTCTTGAGAATGTAAATGTTGTTGGGTGAAGTTTGCCTAGAGCATTTTTATGATGCAAAGCATCTACCCTTGAAGCTTGGGAATTTTGAGAATTTGGATTATCTGCACTGGCATTTCCCTGAGCACTATTAAGTGTCAACAATATGGCAATCAGGGATCAAAGAAAGAATTTACTTCAAGTTGATCTCAGCTAGAATGAGAAAAACTCTGGAACTACCCCCAAAATGCAGCCACTGCTCAAATGCCCTGGATGCCAATGTTCCCTGTACATGTTCCATAACCTTTCAATTAAGACCGGAAAAGTGGCATCCCTTTCCACTGCTGCTTTTATCTGTTGTATCCAAATTGAATCTGTGGTTGTCTCCCTGAGTTGCGTTCGGCTGCTTGCGAGGAAGGAAGGTGGTTTAACTTTCAAAACTGATCCTCCAAATCGGAAACCGGAATTTGCATTACCGGCAACAGCAGGAGAAAAAACGAGAGTAGGTTTGGCCACCAGGAGATGGAGAGTGATTGTGATGAAATGCTAATGCTCATCCCTGGAATGGCAGAGATCTCCCTCAGCTCAAATGTGTAAACAGATGGGCAAGTAAGAACTGAGCTCTCTGACATAAAAACTGGAACACCCAATGAACAGCTGTGAGAACAGTGAGGATTTAAAAGGGGTTTCAATTCATTAAACTGGAACAATGACCCCACTATCAAGTGGCAGTAGAAGGCTCAGTCTATCACTTGGCGCTGATGGATAAGAACCATTTGACAAGGTTTTACTGAGATCAGGAATATGAACTAAGTGGGAAGAGGTGTTCAACCATATAGTGTTACTTCAACAGTACCAGCGTTGCAGTCAAGTACATGTACAGTACATATGTATAGGTACTTCCCAAGTACATGTACCAAGTTCTCTCCCAAAAATTGGACTAGATGTATAATACAAAACTGCTGCAAACTGCTTGCTGACTACGTTGACCTAAAATACAAGTCTATGGAGGGCCTGACGTTTTGATCCTAGCAAAATCTTTCTCAAAGGCAAAAATTGAACTGGTCAGGAGGGAACAAAGCTGAAGAACATGGGCATCGTGTGGCAAATGCTTAAAGGTAAAGATTACAAAATAAAATGACTTCAGACCATCACCTTTACCAGCAATTAATTTTTTATGACAAAACCACTTGTTCAAGTAATTTTGCCTTTAAACTTAATTTTGACAAAACTGGGAGTGTCTGAAGTAATATATTTATTTTGTAATCTGACCTTATGTGTGCATTGACCATCCGGTGTTGATTGTTCTCTACATTGTACACAGCTTTGATCCATCTCAACCAGTTCAATATTTGTCCGAGAACGTAGTTGGTATTTGAAAACTACTCATTCACTAACAACGCTTTGCAGTACTGGTACATGTGCCAAACCAACAAATGAAAATTCGGCAGAAAAAGACATTCGATTTCAGGAGGTCTGACAGCTGTGACGCAAGACAGCCTAATATCCTACACATATACATGTATGTCCGTATGTATAGTGTACAATTGGTATTACTTACAAAATGGTGGAAAAAAGGCTCACAATTAGTCAACATTATGTAAATTAACCAGACCGTTCCTTCCGTGACCAGTCCGAGACTGATGACAGCTCTTATTTGGCCAGGAGCCAACAAATGTTAACTGGAAACCCAGCTGTTTTCTCCTTACACCAATGGATTAGTTTAACTGGTAAAGCTCCAGGCAAGTGACGTACATGTACTGTATACCTGTACATGTACCGCTACCTTGGGGTTCAGGTAATAATTATTTTATACTCAATGCTTTTTTTTCACAAGTGCCCCGTTTTTACATGCATGCATGTTGTTTTTTCACCTTTCAAAATTACCTCAAGTTAATGTCAGTAGCCTACATTGTATGCACATGTACATGGACGAGGCGTACATGTATGTTCATCTACCGGTAGGCTACGCGTACACTGTACACTGTAATCATGGAGAAATAGTGTTTTATTCCTCCATCAGGCCTTGCGCTAACTTTTTTTCCTGGCTGGCCCACTGGGCTAGTTAACTGGATATTTTACTAGCCCATTTAGAGTTTTACTAGCCCGTACATAAAAAATTTAAAACCTTGAATTTATCAGCTCACCAATAAAGAAATTGACATTTCAGAAAATAAAAGGCTGATGGTATAAAAAAGAGACATGTATGTTAGTTAAACATTGCTTGAGTCGCTGGTATCGGAGTCGGGAACAAAATCACCTCTTTGCTCCATCTTTCCCCTCATTTGGGTTGCTTACGTTAGGCAAAAATTGCCACTTTTTGCTTAGTCTCTAATATTTATATTGATATATTGATTTATATTGCATACATGTATTTATTTTGATCTAAGTTTTAACAGGCAGGCTTATTCTGAATTTTTCACTAGCCCACCGGGCAACCAAGGAGCCAAGTTTAGGTAGCCTGGAGCATTTTTAGGTAAAATTTGTACGCTTTGCTAGTACTATTTCGAGGCCTTCTCCATGGTCCAATACTGTCTCATTGATGTTTTGAACAATGCTACTGCAGACAATTGATGTTGGGCCCATATTCCTCCAGCCCTCCACTTATGACTTCACATGTAGCTTGGGTGACCAGAGAAAAAACCCTGCAGCATGTACATGTACACGTATACCCAATGCCCTTTTTCACAACGTTTACAATGAACATGTAGATCCCCCATCAAAATGACCTTGTAACACAATGTATACATGTATGTATATGTACACCATGTGTACACTTACCATACATTTACATGCCCCTCACTTTCAATTCATACAGATACATGTACTGGACAGAAATTGGACATGGTCAAAAACATGTTGGATGGTAGACACAATGTAAATGTACCAGATGTACAAACTACCTATCAGTATTTGCAATTTAAGTGGAACACATTTCTACCACAATGGGCCTGTTTGCCATGAAAGTTCCTTGATGTCAAGCATGCTTCACATGGAGTGTGAACTGGCACTCAAAGAGCGAGACTCGCATCATCCTTGTTAGCTAGCCAGCCAACTGTTCAACCCTCATCAAATCCACTTGAAGTTGACAAGCCACTGTTGTTGACCAGTAGTCCTTGGCCTCAGCTGTTTTGCCCAAAAGTGTCAAACATTCAACAAACCAGTTCCAACCAACAAACCAGCCACCTGTGCTAGCTACTCTAACAAGGTACAGCAAGCCAACTGTCCAACATTATTATTAGGCATGCCAGAAAGAAAAAGTATCCCAAGAAAGTGAAAAAAAAAACAGACAAAAATGCAATCTTTTTAGGAAAGGACAAATTGCAAAAATGCATATGTTGGGGCCTGAACCTGTATCGCTGCAGCAGGGATATGTCCAATGAAGAAAATAGTGGTACATGTTGTACGCCAATGCCAATGTCTACAGAACCTGATATAGGAGATTTCTCCGACATATGGCTTACCAATTGTTAATGATCACAGTAAGAACTCTCCACACATGTACATGCATGTAGATATTCTATCTAGAAACTACAAACATTTTCATGAATGTTTGAAGAATGGGAAGTCTCCGTACATGTACATGTAATTTCCCTAAGGACAGGATGGCTCAATGTTGCACATGTGTCTCCAAAGTAAAGGGGGAAAAATACCTGCTCAGCTGTGACCAATTTCATTTCAGGTTCTCTGATGACTGTCATGAAAGATTATTGCGAGAGGCAGTGGGCCGAGAAAAACAAATCCATGCAACACTCCATTGCTGAAACAGTAGACCTGGTTAGATTTAACCCCATGAGCAGTAAACATCAGTCAAAGCTGCCATGGGTATGCTTAAAAACAAAACCTGGCCCTTCAGCTCTCCAGCAATGCAGCGTTTTGCATTTGTTATCCCTGGCAATAGGGTTGACCCAAATACAGCCTCGTGTTTGTTTGCACTTGCTTGTTTGAAGTGGGTAAAATACAGCTACCTCATCAGCACTATTGACAAGTTGTGTAGAATAAAAACACCCAGCAGACAGTGTTTCAAATAACAGCACGGCTACATATACAATGTTTGTGTCCATGAACAGTTTTACAACACTGCTTACTCTGTGTGAAATAACTTAAAAGCCAACCTTACACTTGAATCCTAACATCATGTACACTTTTGATAGCAACCTTCCTGACTCTTCAAAACTCTCCCATATTGCAGGAACCTGCGAGCACGTTCTAATTTCAAGGAGCTGCAAGCCTCATGTGCAGCTGTCATGGCTGGGCTCCAGCTAAAACATTCCCGCAGAAACTGCCCAAGCATACAGAGAGTTTCAAAGGCTGTGGGAAACCGAGACTTACACATACACGTACATGTAAATTATGTAAATGGCCTCTATATCGTACATGTACATGCTAAAGCTCTGTGCAACTTGGTCATATAATAGCCTATAAGTACAGCAGGTGTGCACACTAAATATGACGTAAGCCTTGATGAGAGGAGAAATTAAAAGAAAAATCACGCAATATACAGGTAGTGTAAAGTACAATGAACACGTACATGTGCATACACGTCGGGGAGTAAAATGCACAGATCACATGACAGTGCATGCACGTGCATTTCCAAAAGCAGCCCGAAAAATTTTTTAAAAAAAGGAAACAAACACTAATTGGTTCTGTTTCATGTTGATCAGGATTGCTTGGCCAACCATCATTTGTTTGAGAGTTCTCTGAAGCAGCTGAGGACAAGCCACAACAATATGCACGCACCTGCGGGAGAAACACCTGTTCCTTGATTCCAGAATTTCTGAGAGACTTTGTCTTGATATCATGCCAACGTCTCATGAAATCCAACACCGTTCTCAAGGTGGGGAGGGGGAAGAGAAAAAAATCCCATTAGAATTGGTGGCCTACCTTTCCAAAGCTGCCCTTGCCAATGGCCCGCAAGATCTGGAAGTGGTCAAAATCAACTGTAGACAGGAATGAGAGGAGAAAACAAATGGAAAATGAAAAACATGTTCAAAGGGTTAAGGTTACGGTTAGGAGTTTTGTAAAATAAATCAAATACAGATACCGTAGTCACTGTGGATGAATAAAAACCTAGGGGTCTGTTGGATACATGTAAATAAACTTAATTAAGTGGCATTATGCACTCATGGTGAGAACAATACCATTTGGTTAGATCTACTCCTTTCCTCCATGGTCATACCCACTGTGTGTACGGTATACCTTGAAGGTCTGCAATACACCTGTCAGCCTGTCCACAATCTCCACATGTACGAGTACTGTACACGGACATCAAGTGCACCGTCAACATGAAAAAAAGGGCTTTGAAAATCTGATTATGTGGGTACACAGTACACATGTACGTACATGTACGGTATCTAATGTTAGCCTGTATCCATTTCATTTGAAGACTAAAAGCATAACTGGCTATTATAAAGGAATACATGTTAACATGTACACACATGATACATGTGTACATATACATGTGTGTACATGTACAAGTACATGTATAGTACACATTCACCACATCAAATGAAGGTGACCTTCACTGACAAAATCCTTAACAGCAGACAAATCAAAATAACAATTAGTTGGCATGGAAACAGCTGAGCCTGCTTTGTACCGGTACCACAATTATGATTTACATGCACCTTCAACGGGATTAAAAAATAATAATTTTCCATCTTTTTTTGGGGGGGGGCTTCTTTGCTGCAGCCAAGCTGGGCAGCTCTTTCAGGTACTTGAACACGTTTACAAGGCGGTCCCTCGTTTTGTCAGACAATCTGTGCTCCAAGGCATGTATGTACATGTAAATTAATGTATCAATTACCATGGAAACACAAGAGTCTACATATTTTTTGGCAAGCTTGCCAGGTGCTTAGTACTAAAATGAATTTATTGGTCACTGTTCAGTGTTCAGCCTCCAGCTGCACCATATCTACACGTAAATGTACATGTACAAAAATAGTACCAATACAAAGCAGTCTTGAGAACTTGTTATTTGTTTGAAAGTTTCCAAGTCACTTCAGTCATTTCCAAAGGACGTGTATACCTACTAAAATGTGACGTGGACAGCAACTGAAAAGTTCAAGAAAGGGCAAAGCTTTCCAAAATTATTTAATTCCATGTGGATCATATTTAATTTACAGGTGGTTGGATCACAATAACACATGCTGATTGTTTTCACCAGAGTCAACATCTGCCTGCAGTTACAGATAAAGGTTGAGACATGACATACAGCACAATGAATGGAATCTACCAGTAGAGTTACATTTACAGGTACATCCTGTCCAGTTTCTTCGTAAAATTCCCTAAATTAAAAGTCTCTGATTTCCCAAAAATTCCAAAGTTCTTTCATATGACATTTTGAAACAAAATATATTTAAAAATAAATCAGAATTTGTTAACCCAAACATCCTGCTGTAATTTGTTTTTGTGCATCAACACACAATTTACCTATTCATAAGGCTTGGCATTTCTACTGCTTGCATAAAAAAAGAAGACAAGTGATGTTTACAATTAATTTTTGATATCACAGTGTACATGTAAGCCTTGATAAGTATTTATTCTTTCCATTTAATCAAAAATCTGCAATGCTTGTTTGTTAAACACTGCTTGCTTGTGCTACAGTGGAAAGAGAGAAAGAAAAAAACCACTGCAATTATTCAAGGGACAATGATATGTGCTACATGTACATGCTTGAGGTTTCAGCGCTGCTCTGCCAGCACCAATTAACATGTAATGTACTAGCATGAGGTACGAGTACAGGTACGATACAGTAGGTCTGTGCGCCCACGATGGCTAGATGACTATTTGTGGCTGTTTGAAAAAAAAAAAAAAAAAAAAACCACCCTGATTATTGCTTTGTGTGGTGCCGCGGAGTCTGAGACCAATGCGATGCAAATGGTTTTAAGTTGCCACGTCTACACATGATGTATTGAATGTGCCAGACCTTCATTTTCATATGAGAGGAAAATAAAACGCTAGGGTACTGATAGTGCTTGGGTGTGAACGGTACCGTCTAATTAATGCACCGGCAAACGGTTGGTAGTGGTGTATGAACGATGAGATTTAGGAAACAAATTTGGATTATATTATTTGGGGCATTAGGAGCAATATGGGGACAGACTAAAAATAAAGGAGGTGGGTTGAGATGGGAATGGGGAATTTAGGTTCCATGTTGTTCATTTTCTAACACCTGCAGTGGATTTTCTAAGCCAGTCCAACACAACATTAATTCAATTTATCTTATGTGTACATGTATGTGAATTTATCTTACGTGCATGTGAATGTCGAAAAGTCTCTCCTCCAATTTCCCCAGAAAAAGTTTTTTAAAAGCTGATCATTTAAAATTTGTATTCAGTCACCGATGGCTACACACTTGAAAATCTTTTTGTAACAAGTACATGTAAGTATTTACAGCAGTGCTTTCATTTTACAATGTCGCCAAGTTCTCAGGAGGGAAGGGGGTTCTGAATGACTTTTTTCTCTCCTTTTAACAGCACAGTACCCGTAGGTCATTTGGGACACCTTTTTTGTTATAATGTGATTTAAAAGCACAAAATAGTACTGAACTGGACGAATTGCTTTCATTTTCAATTGATGGCAGATGCAGACGAACAATTTTCAACTACTGGTTTGCTGCTTTAAAACCCTAACCCTCCCAAATCCTCCAAAATCCTTTTCTGCAAAGTGGAGGAATTTGGAGGATTCAGGATGTATGGCAAAAGTGCCCGATATTTCTTTTGAATTAACTGCACAGCTCAAGAGTGCCATTCGCACTGCCTCGACATAATGACAGGAAATGCCGGAGGTTTTTGACTGATTCGGGCAGTTAGGCACACCTCCAAGTAACATTTTTAAGAAAGTTTAGAGGATTTTGGAGGATTCAGGATGGTTCCTAGTAAAAGGGCTTAGGGGGTTAGTGTTAACTACAGTGTACAGCATTTAAAGCTAAAGTAGGAAAGTAGGAACGGACCTTACGGTCAATGACAACAGTCAGTATACCATATACACTGTTACATGTATGTCGCATCTACATGTACCTGCATGCGTCTGTAACATAACCTCAAATGTTACGCTAAAACTGCCGGTCACAATCAGATAAGATTCTTCAAAGCACTCCCTAACAGAGCAGATTATGGTCGACTGGTGACCAATTGAAAATGACCCCACTGGTATTTCAATTTAATTAGTTAGACAGAACACATATTGATACTGTTGCTAAGTGACACATCCACGATGCGTTGCTATCAGAGGAGGGGGAGGGGACAAAAGGGGAAGGAGAAGGGGAGAGAAGACGGATTCATCTCTCTTCCAACCTCTTTGAGTGTCAACATTCTAAAAGCCAAACAGAATGTACACTATGTCCAAAAATCATTGAGGTGTCATGTCACAATAATGGCCCATCAGAAGAAATACATTTTGAATGAAAATATGAATTCGCTTAATGGACTCACTTCGTGAAAATGGATCCCACGGTAAAGACAATGCATGTGCAAGGCCTACATGTACCCGTAGTTGTCGTGAAAGAGAACAGAAAACGTATATGTACATGTAATACAACTTAACACCATACAAATGAACGTCTGCTGAACTGGTAAGGAAGAAAGTACCAATAGATGCTCTGGAAATTTACATTATACATGGAACACATACATGTACGGTACAACGGGCACATGTATAGAGCCAATGATTTTCCGTTTAAAAAATGGGTATTTTCCGTTTTGCCAAATCCCCAATTCTGCTTCAGAAATTCAAATTCCGTTTTATACCTTCGTAAGCGTGAAATAGGAGAGCAAGTTTTAAACTATGCATGGAAACCATTTGCCCAACCACATCGCCCCCCCCCAAAAAAAAAGAATGAAAAGAAACAAAAATTACAATAATATTGTTGGGAAATACTCTACAATGTTTTCACCTTTTTTATAATCTACGTGCACATGTACACAAACATGTGCACGTACTTGTACAATATGTTAGATACATGTACAGTGCATTGGTACAGTACATGTACATTAGACATGTGCATGCATGCACATGTACCTACTGTGGTATGTACAATGTACCAGTACACATTGTATACACATGTACATGTTCAAACAAATCTGTGCGAGTGTGCCTAACATAAACCATGTGCATGAACATGTACAAGTGTATGTGTACATGTACAGTACAGTATACATGAAGGTACATGTACAAATTAAATGCAAAAATTGTACATACATGTACTCTGCTGTTAGCATAAGGACTTTATTCATGAACAACAGAGGGCGCTTTGTTACCTAGCAACAGCTTTGACAGCACCTTTCCTTTTCTTCGGTGTAAACAGGGGAGGCCAGTAAACTGTTAATGGTCTTTCTATTTTCAATTAATCAATGTACTAACTTGGAATAATTACATGTTGTTTGAGTACCGTACATGCAGGTGAAATGGCCTAGTCTTTCTGCTGTTTACCTGTGATCCATGGGGCACGTGTGAGACCAATCTGTGTCTTGTCAAAACACACATACAAAACAAAAACAAAAATTGAAATGATGCAAGTCAAAACCAAAACATTCTTTTTGCCCATATTGATTGTTTTAAGTATTTTGTTTGATCAGCAATGTGTGAGAGTCTACAGTTGTCTCCCAGGATGTTATCCAAACTACGTCTCAGAAGATGTACGTACTTAAAAAACCCTCACTTGTTAGTTGTTTGCTTTTATTCCACAATTTAAACATTGCCTAATTTTCTTTTCTTTTTTTCTTTAAATCTCTTCATTGTAATGCCTCATTTTAGAATGTGGCATACTTGCATGTAATCATATGTTTGATTTATCTCCCTTGATTTTTCAATGGTAGCTTTTCTCGTCCATTTTTCTGTTTTATTAACCCGTGTTTACTCACATTGTTTATCAGGGATGAGGTTTGAGATGGAATATGAACTGTACATGTACATTTTTTCCGCAAACCCTGGTAAATGTACTCACACATACGTTTGCATTACACAATACACAGAATTGCAGGGGTTTCATGCACATACATGTACATGTACATTTTCCTTGCCAATTTAGTACCGGTGTTACTGCTGCGTGCTTCATGACACTGACTTGTTCGCAAGGTGCAATATAATTAATCAAATCTGACATGCAAGCTTCTCAGCTTACTGTGCACGTACTGTACAATGCCATACGTGTGATTTGGTCACCCGTTCACCCAGTGAGCAATTTCTATTTGTGACCGGCTCTAGAAAAACGGGTAAGAAGTCGCCAGATTCAGGTTATGAGTTTTTGATTGGCTGGATTCTGTACGTCAAAAGCTACAATTTGATACATGAATGACCCCATTAGTGTGCTGTGTTCCAGAGATATATAGATATTTGTGTATTTTCGGATTCAATAAAAGCACTTTTCGAGAAAAAGTGACTGAAAAGTGAAAACAGTGACTTACAGCGAAGTGGCGGAGCCCAAGTCAGGGGGTTCCAAAGGACCAGTACCTGTCACAATCTTAGCAAATTACTGGCATAAATTTAAAAGAAAAGGTGTTACAAATTTCGAGTTACATGTACCAATTCCCTACAACTGTTCTGCATGTCAGTATTCCAGAGACCAGTGACTAGTACTGTATGTACACACACTTGAACTCTGATGTGTGCAACATTGTGCAGGCGTGGCATAGTGTGGACCTCTGCACAAAAAACGTCCACATAATGTAGGGTGCGATGGCTTAAAGTGGACTCGTACACGTCCACACAATGTTTCCCCCTCTCTGAAAAACAGTTTCAGAGGCATTTTGGGGTCAAGGTTATCTGTGGCAAAATGAAGTTGAACAGTTCTGGAAATCATCATCAAAAATCCAGCTGGAAAGAGTTATCCTAGTTGGAGACTATTCAAGTTTCCTCAACCACAGGAGAACAAAGGAATGTCCACACTTTGTATGGGAAACAGACCTGGGTGTACAGCCATGTACATGTACATGTACACTGTACCTTGACCTCAACTTAGTGTCTGGTAATCATGGTAATGCGCTACATGTACATGTACAATATTCTGTATGCCACTGTTTACAATTTTACATATCGTAAACATACATGTACATGTACAAATATACATTTTTGTTTTTTTAATTACACAATGTACATATGTACTGGTACCGAAGCTTACATACATGTATGTACTGGTACCAATGTTTACATATGTACACTGTGCAGATACCGATGCTTACCAGTGGGCCTACATGTACATGTACATGTATATAAATTGTGCAGGAACATGCAGTACGTGTTCCATACAGTGCAGCATATAAATAATACGTATTTCTATTGGAATGAAAAATACAACAAAATAATATCCAACAAACAAGCGAAACAAAACAAAATAAAACGAAACAAACAGGCCATTTCAAATTGACCAACACCTTGTATACATGCATGTAGTTTTTACAATGCGTAAAGTTTGCAGGAACATGTATCCAGGCAAGCAATGATGGAAACTGTTGTATGTACATGTACAGACTTGTAATTAAAAAAAACGAAGTTGGTTTTGCTTCAACGTTCATGTAGCTGTGCATACAATACATGTCCTGGTTCACTGCTTTACTGATACCAGTGTCCATGTACAGTTTCTGCCTACAATATACATTGTACATATGTACATGTAATATGGTGCACAGTACACTATCATGTGTAGCACACAGTACCAGGTCTTCTATAGGTGTATCATTTATATTTTTTATACACATTTACTTTTTTTCACCTTGAAATTACAGACAAAAATGAATTTTCATTTTCACCAACAAGAGGATGCCATTTGGTGTTTTCCACGCCTGGGGCAGATATTCTAATAACTTAAACAACTTGGCTTAATTTAAACCGACTTACCGGTACGTGTACATGTACATGTAAGCCCAAGATATAAACTTTCTCATATACATGACAACATGTCTTATTTCATTAAACGAATCTCATGTATACTTAACAGTTGCCCTTGGTGTGAAATAAGCACTGTATTTTCCAAAAGCTTATAAACGAAAAATCTGAAACAATTTATGTGGGGTGTACGTGCCAGCAGGTGTAAGTACAGTGCAGTTGCTTCTGATACTGACCAACCAAGCTTCATTGAGTGGAACTCCAACTCATACTCTCCTCAGCTTCATTGAGTGGAACTCCAACTAATACTCTCCTGAGCTTCATTGAGTGGAACTCTAACCCATACTCTCCTGAGCTTCATTGAATGGAACTCCAACCCATACTCTCCTGAGCTTCACTGAATGGAACTCCAACCCATACTCTCCTGGGCTTCATGTGCACAAGGAACTTTTTGACAAGAAGGCTGAGTCTAGGTCGACTGGTCTATTTGAAACCATACAACTTAGTAGAGCATAATGGTAACAAATTCAGTATGTGTACATGTGTCAGAGTTCCACTCAATGGCAAAAAATGGCACTTGATGACAATGACGTACTGGGGTAATTCAGATTTTAATAAAAAGGTTTTGACCCAAAGAATCTTGTGACTGTGCAGACAGATGTTAAAGCGAGTTAAATCTTGCAAAATTTCACTCAAAAAAAAGTGCTGCTGTCATTCTTTAAAGGATGCCAATTCAATGTTTAAATGTACACAGTTAGCAAAATACTAGCCAGGAGTAAACAGAAACAACCTAGCAACAACACCATCCCGGCTCCATTTGCAGTGAGAAACAAAAATTCCAATTAAATCAGTACAAACACAGAATGAACACGTAATTTGACACTCACCATCACCGTTCTCGTCAAAGGACTGCTTCCGCCCTGAGTGATTAGCTCCCATGGTGCACCCTATCTTGACGACGAGTTCCTGATCGGTTCTGCCCCAGGCTGGGGCAAAACACCCACCTCCCAGAAAAACACAACCTCCAAAAGAAATAAAAAGGCCCGGACACCAACACTGCCACCCCCTTCTAATACCACAATGGCTTCAGTAGTAATGTATTCCTGATCCAAAATCTGCTCGCAAACGTCTACTTTACGTCTGGATCCTGCATGGTTGCCTGCACATCACAGGTTTGGACACGTACACATATGGGGGCTGGCGTTACAATATCACCCGATTTTGGCCTACTGATCCGAGAGTGGGCCCTGTGTCATTATACCACGTGTAAACAGTGGGATATTTTCTCCTCTTGTGTCACTGATGCCCTGGCCAGCTTAAGTAGGCACTGACATTAACAGCTAATCGCCACCAAGCCTTCTAAAGACAACAATTCCAGATGTGCCATTGTCTCCAGTTGTGTTTAAACGATACCCCTGCTCATATCATCATCGGTCTGTGCTCCCAAGCGTACAACAGCCTTGGTTCAATGGTACATGTTCAGCTCGGCATCACCTAAGCTGGAATGCAATTTATCGGGCTGTCTGAGCTGTGTGTACGGACTGTATGTATTGCAGCTAACACGCTAACATTGCTGACAGGAACACACACAAACAATGCTGAGTTCTCTGTGCCGTCCGAGGAGGTGTTTCCGTCTCCACCCTGCAGGGAATGGAAAGGCCAATAAAGAGCAGTGTGATAATAAATTGCCTTTTTTGGAAAGCTGTGTAAAGCTTGCCCAACATACACTGCTAGCTTGAATAGGAAGGTCAACCAGTATATTTTGAAGGCTGATGCAGGTTAAGGTCTTGCCAAGTACTTGCTTTATTTGCAACCTTGATCTGATTTCAACATAATGAACCTGTTACCATAATTATGAAGTTAGCCAAGTGGAACTCTGAATATTCTAACAGGTCAGCATAAGCCTAATGATTTTAAAATGAAACCTAAACGTGCACACAAGAGACTTTCCATACTGCATAAAATGCTATTCTATCAGATGAACCGGTAACTCAGTGTTGAGAAGTGCAATTTTTCCATTTGAAAAAGTGGAAGATTTATCATGTCTTCAAAACCACTTTTATTCTATGATGTTGCCAATATATACCATCTGTGAATGTAAATATGTATTAAATGATTACATTACGTGAATGAATCTGAAAACTGGAGGAAAAAAATCATCACGATTTCCACTAAATTTTGTAAATATTTCCCCTGTACAAACAGTGTACATGTATATGTATGTACCGGTAAGTACTGTTCGGCCTTGTAATTCCACGATACCATCTTGTTTGACCTGTAAGATACCAAGGCCTGATTTTATGGGATAGATTAAACTGCCTATACCCAACATGTACTGTTTATCAATTAAAGAAAAATCCCAAATCCAGTCTACCACTGCACAGTGCTACTGAGTGGCACTTATGATATTTATCTGTTTTGCAAAATGGTGGACGATGAAACACAAGGACCATTTGTTCTGAAAGAAAAAGATTTACATGTATACAGGTATTGTATGAAAAAATTCATTCAAATTCAAACAATGGTAAGAATTATTTCATTCATTTTGAAACACTTCCAAAATCATGAAAATGCACTGATTTACAGCAATTGCCATGGTACTGGTAGGCAAGTTATATACGAATATACCATAATGCACATACATGTACAACACTCATAAGCCTACAAGTGAATAAATTAGTAAGGTTTCAGCCCACAAAACGCTTGTGTTAACCTTGTGTCAGGGCCCTGTATCGACGGAGTTGAGCACGTCATGAGCTATGATGTACGTACAAATAGACCCGTAAACAGGGCCTTATCAGTACTATACTAGCCTACAGGTACATCATGTACATTGCGTATCAAGGGAATAGGCCTTGGCCTATATGTAAGGCCCTGCTTGAACGAAGTACATACATTTCAGAGATATATATACAATCATACATGTACGTATGAAGCCAAAGCACGGTGGTTGTGTTTGTATTGCGCATGTCGAATGTGTATTAGACTCACGTTACAGCCGTTCATCGGTATATCAACAGTAAAAATACCGCCAACTGGTGTGAATTGGGGTAGGCCAAGTCAAGCAGTTATACTTATAGCATGTTTTGTGATGAATGGGGTGTGGGTTCAAATCCTAGGTCGAAATTGTGGACAGGGAGGTTTTTTCCAGGAAAATAAAGCCTGAATGTTATAGGAGCCTAAGATTTTATGGTTGGTTGAACATAAAATGATCTAGATGTCATGCATTGTGCATGGTTGTGAACCGCGGTTTGACTTCATACGTGCACTTGCATAGGCCTATATAGCTCATATTTCACACAGGCGTCAGTCAACTTCCAACGTTCTGAAGGAACAAAACTCGTCATGCAGCACTCTATCTTGACTGCGTTTCCTTCATTGTCAGTGAATGGTAGACCTATGGGTCATATGGGAAACACATATTGTTTCAAACCCAAGCATATCAGAGGCCTTACTTACCTTTCAGACACCCAACAACATGTGCCTTCGAAAGTTCTTTCCTAGACTCCAAAAAACCGCTTTCAACTTCCAGTCTGGTGAGGCCAAAACATCAATTAACATGACTAACTACAATCGTCGTCTGTAATATATAGAGGGCGCTATTACCTTTTCCAGATGTAAAACTGGTCTAGACCACGGACGTCATATAAATATATGACGTCCGTGGTCTAGACTCGGTGGTCTCCGTAAGACTTAATTAAGGAGAACAAAAAGTGCCATCTGCATTTAATTAACAACATGTTACCAAGACGGCCGAAGTGGGCATTTATCAATACATCTTAGGAGGCAATATCATTCTCTTTTGCCACACAAGGCGCTGCTAATTAAAAGAACACAAGAAATAGTATAAAACTGTCATTCAAAACAAAATATCTCTCAACAAAGATTTGAAGAAATAGTGGCCATGATATTCTCCAAACAAACTACTACGCATGATACACAAGTAAAAATGGGAACTTCCTCCCAAAACATGTAGATTTAAGTGCGATATTTGTACACAAAGCTATGGAGCCACTACTGTTTTACCTTGGATGGCATTCACACTTAAGCCTAGGAAAATTTCATTAGTGTAAAAACAGACTGTTGGGCCTAATTTTTCTCCCTTTTATGGTCACAAAGGAGATGGAAAGTCTTTACAAGAAAGCTCTCTATACAGAGTGGAGTCACAAAAATCTTCAGATTTCATGTCTCCTAGAATCATCCCAAGCATTATGAAGATATTCCTTGCCAGGGATAATGACCCTGAAAAGCAGACGTGAGGACCATCGCCATTTTGCTAATACTCCATTGCAAAAAAAAGAGCAATTTGCCTTGTGAAAAGCACCGCTTCGAACAGCATTTTCAGAGTACCATCTGTCAGTCTTGCTGGTTAGCTTCCACTCTACGTGCCACAAAGTTGCTCGAATGGGTCCCGAAATGGATCAAGAGAGGGCGCAATTTTCCTAGCAACAAAGACTCCTTTGGGAGTAATAGTCACTTGAGAACGACTATTAAACGCAACTTGCAGTCGCACGGCTGTTTTCAGCCGATGACTGGTGTTTCTGATTGGGATGGAGGGCAGAGAATTAACGCGATTTAGTCCACGTGTCACTAGGACTGTGCTCTGATTGGCCTCTCTCCTCGTGAAACAACCTGACGGCCATCTTACCCTGCACCCTAAACTCGTTTGTCAGTCGGTAATTAATTCCCTTTTGTTCTCCACATGCTATCCCAGCGGTATTCCTACACACAATTATTTGCCCAGGAACGCTGATTGCCTCATTCCACAGAAGTCGGAACTGATGCTAAATTAATTACTTATACATTTTATGGCCAAAACATGACCATCTAACAAATTGATTCCAACCACACCTACAAAGTGAAATCTGGAAACATTCTTTCCCACTGTTTTGCTCAAGTGATGCATGGGGATTTTGTTCGTTTGGGAATTCGAGACTAAATCATTCTTCCACTTTGACAATGTAGGCACCAGCGGCGCGTAGGATTCTCAGCCCGGGAGGGAGGGGGGCGGTGGGTTTCACGCTAAAGTGGGGAGGGGAGCTAACTGGATGTTGGACATATACATAATCGTGATCACATCAGGATATACATGTGTGACGTTTCCGAAATACAAGTGGGAGGCGACATTGGGAGCGTGCGGCCACCGCCCCCCCCCCCCCGCCACGCCGCTGGTATAAGTACACGCGCGGGTCAAGTAATAAGATGGCACACTCCTCCCATCAGCGGGTTATTATTCATGCACTTGCCTCAAGAAGATTTAACATTGCGTACTCCTCCACTGCTCCCTGTTGGATGCCATGTGCCAGATATGACGATCTTTGATGTTGACTTCCATGGTTGCCAAGTCCATGTTGATTCTTTTCAGCTACATGGTTCGTTGTCCGGCTCTTGGCAGCTTGTTCTAACGGATCGTATCTAGAAGGCTTTGCTTAGCTGCAAGGTGCTATGGCAATGGCAGTCTCGTTAGTTTTTTTGTATTTTTTTTAGGTTTGAGCGTAAATGTCTTTGAAGCAGGTTCTCGTCTCGTGACTTATATTTACTGTCCACATTTCACTGCTGTATTGAAATACTGCTATGAAGGCAAAGACTGTTTTGAGTTTTGTGTTACTGGAAATTGCATTACTGTTGAAGACATTCCTGAAGTTGTTAAAACATGTCACGGAAAGGGTTTTTCTCTTGGTAATATCTTGCTTGGTGTCGAGTTACGATCTTAAGTATTTACATCTCTTCAAAATGGTGTTGCTTGCGTTTCTGCTGATGAGGTGTTTCTCTGTTTTTAAATCTGTTGTCACCTTCGTTGTTACATCTGCTATACAATAAAATACTTGGCCAAGTATTACAGAATACATTGTAATCCAATCTCAAAGTGCACCGGGTGAACCATTAGACATTGCGTTTGAAGACAGAAACCAATCAAAGCCAATGATTCGAAACTGACATTTGTCCTCATAATGGCAATTCACGGTTCTTGTTAGAAAATACACATCAGACAATATCCCGATTACGAATCGAGTTTTCTGACACTTGACAGCAGCAAGGACAAGGGATTATTTCTCCCCTTAACCATTCACGAGCTCCTGGAACCTCCAAGGCAGGTTGTTTTGTCACATGCACAATGCGTCACCACAGACATAATCCGTTGTTGGATTTAGTTCAAGTTGACAAAGCTTTACATGTACTTGAATTCCCAAGTTAAATAAACGACGGTTAAAAACAGCCCCTCATAAAGAAACCTTGTTTTCGGCAATACTGTCTGCAATATACAAAGAGTGTTGATCAAAACCAAGGTTTTTTGGAAATAACATTTCATAATTTATCCTTGAACAATCCAATCGTTTTATAATCCTCGTCCTTTCGTCACACTAAGGACTAACCGTTAGAAATGATGAGGGAACGCGATTTATAAGCCACATACAAAGTTATTGCAGTGTAGGGATGGTTTTATGTTGCTTATCGGCATGAATTTTGTGTTAAAGAGCACACCGAGGAGTTGTGAATGTCAAATTAGATCTCCAGGAATCAGGCTCGATGTTTCCAATGTGTAGGACATTTTCAAGCGCGGATACGAAAGTTTAAAATAATGTTCTCATTTACCAATGTTCTGTTCCGTATAATCCACTGCACTTGTACTTCACGATTTATCGTTTATTAAAGTTCGATCAGATTTCAGCAAACTTGCTTTGAGGCAACAGGTCCTTTATACTACTGTATTGGGTAAAAATCGGCACTCCACTTTCTTCATTGGGGAGTCAGGTTGGCGTAGCCTAGGGGTTCTTTTCTCGCCTTCCACCTCTACAGTCCGGGTTCGAATCCTGGCTTGGTGTACATGTAGATTGGGTTTTCAGTCCCTGATTCCGTGGGTTTTACCCAGAATATTCCTCTGGGGCCCCCCTAAAACTGTAATGCTTCTTATTGTCTCCTCTCTACAGTTTTATCTGGCTTGCGAGCTAGAGTGCCCAGGGCGCTTTTGAGGAATCCTTGGTGCCATTACCAGTCAAAGCCATTGCCTTCCTTCTCGAAATATTACTCCGCAAAAGCCAAAGGCCATAGACCAAGACTTGAAATAGTAATCCTGGATAAAATGCTGATACTATTTAAAAGACTGTTTTCTAAAATATTCTGCCCCTTATAATAAAAAAATCACCCTGTTTAAATGACGGGAAACTTATTCTAAATCTCTAAAACGTGCTACAAATAAGCAGCGAATCATGATTGACTCGACAGACTATTCCAACATCTCCGTTTACCGCGTAGCCGTTTTCAATGGATCGTTTTGAACACGATCGTCTTGTTAAAAGATGTTCAGCTGGCGAGAGTTAATCGATGAGCTAGAAGAGAAATTGTCTCTCCAATTTAAATGAAGCATGAAGAATTCTGCAGTCGATTGGTACTACGACCAACCAACGCAGTCTTCGGCGTGAACTGGATCACCTTCTTCGGGTTGGAGTCCTTTGATATGGTATTTAACTATACAGTACGCAGACCACTGGAAAATCTCGGCTCCCAAGAAGAACCATTTTCGGGGGATAAACAAAACAGGCGAAAAATGCCGGTGTTCATTGGCATCATAGGAAGCAAGATATGAGACGCAGAGACCCCCCCTTCGTGTTGGTCATTCTTTCACTGGAATCTGAGGAATTCTTTTCAGACATCTAGGGGGTGTTAGGTAACAATAGTCTAGAGTGTGTATAGAGATTGGACATGTTGAGGGTATACCCTTCGGTCTCATTTCTTGCTAGATATAATTGGCAATGCAAAAATTTTTGCAGTGGCATAAAGATGTTAAAAAGCATTTGAATTATTTCCCAGAGTGCTTTAGACTATGATTCATAGTCGCACATTCTATTTCCAAGCGTCTTTTGAATCTTAAACACCACAGCATAGGGGAAAGGATGCTTGCCATAACGACAAAGAGGCATTTAAAGGAATGAAGTTACCTGGTTAAGAGACAGCTTCTGGAGAAGGAAAGGAGATTCTAATAACTTATCAAAGACTGGAAACTAACGCAACCATATTTGGCTGTGTTTCGTAAGGCGGTATAATTTTTCCATAATGTAATAATGGTCAAAGAATTTCCCGAAGAATTTGTTTTTAAGAAACAGTTTCGTTTCTTTGGCAACGGAGGTCGTGCGCCTTTGCACAAGCAGGTACGACGTGCGATTAGAAAGGAGAAAAAGACTCCGTCAAAAGAGAACAGATACCCAGTAAAGAATGAGCGGCATACGTCATTCGGCGTGGTCTCCCTCCGACAACAAAAGATACAAAGACTAGAGGCCGCCCTGGAATGCAAAGACCATCTCCCACAAAGAAGTGTTACGTAAGTTCGCTCGGAGATGTGGTTAATATAAAGTAACGCAACATCAACTGCGCCAGGGATAATCGCCAGAGCTAAGTAAGACAGGTGCAGGACTTCTGTCTCACATTCCCAGCACTTATATCCAGAAAAACACCTTCAGGGAAACTTACAGAGGAACGTTATATCTAAAAGGTAAGGAAGTTGTGTTTTGTTGGGCCAGCCTACCAGTGCGCTAAAAAATATCTGCATGTCGTGACATATGTTGCATTTGTCCGTTTCTTTAAAACGAATGTACATTTGGGCACAAATCAATTTTTTTCCAGAGGAAAGAAGGCGCTTTTCCATTTTCGACCTAATAATTAGTAATTACAAATATGTTCAACAAACAAAAACTTGGGTGTTAAATGTAACACCCCCGGTGTTATACCCCAACACTTTTCACTGGTGGTAAAAAATTTGGTGTTATTTGGTGTTACCCTCCAGTGCATTGTAACACTTATAGATGTGCAAAGTAACACCAGCAGTGTTAAAGTAACAACCTATGGTATGGCCATCTCATAGCACCAATAAGTGTTGATTTTAACACCTGAGTTTTTACTGTGAACAAACATGGCTCTGAGACTAAGAACAAAGAAGATACGTCGTTTGGTTTGCGATAGATAACATACAGCATGGTCACAAAGTCGTCAACCACAATACTCTTTGTGGTGAGGTGATTATTAGCTTAATGTTGTGGCTTAAGATTTCCTAATTCGTCACTTTCCCTATATAACTACGTTTTTCTAAACCTCGTCAAAACACATGAAAGCCGTCTTTTATACGTTGTATCTTATAACGCAAAACACGGTGTCATCCTTACACAATAAAATAATTCGCCGGTCTCGTCTGATCTGGTCTAAACCGGTTACGACTTAAAGATGCAGTCTTTTATAGGATTAGTCTGAACTGGTTTACCAGAGTCGCACCCACCAACATTTTTCTAGAGACTTGAGATGAGCACACGAGGAGCTCGATGTTTAAAGTGGATTGGAGAAAGACCAACCTGATACAGTCATCGAAACGACTCTAAAAAGCCTTAGTTTCAGGCGTCGCTCTCGACTTAAAACACTCGGCACGTGTGTTGTTGTCACAGTGGCAACAACTGCTTTGTTGTCAGTGAAAAAACTATGATTGAGTTATGTTTGTTAGTGACAAAATATTCGAAGACCAATAGTGCAAGATGGTATGGTCACTGGTCATGACAAGATCGTGGACTTGAAACGAGTCGTCGAGTTTGTCATACTGGCAAGATAAATAAATGTCTTTACAGACACATTGAAGTTCCCTCTGTTTGATCGATAAGACCAACGACAGCTCGGTTGTGGACAGTAGTGCACTGTACATAAATATACCGTAGGTTCGGGGCCCAAATCCCGTCCCGAGCGAGTTTGTGATTTTTATCTCAAGCCCTGGCAAAACACAGAACACGCAATACCAAATATCTGACTGATGAAGAGCAGAACGAACTATTCACACATGTCACGTTATGTTAGTCCGTTCTTATCTTCTTGCATGTAACGTGGATTAAGTGCGTCTGAAGTGTAAAATCAAATCTGTTTGGATCGACTTAACTCTGATCCAGTCTGATCTAGCCAGTTTGAATAGAGTTGAAAATACTGGTCTTTAATAGGATTGTGATTCTCATCGAAGATAGCGACGAGGATACATTTTCGATCTCGCACTATCGTTTCCCTTGGAAAACCATTTAAATTTTGAAAATTTTCGACAGTTGTTATATGTCTCCGATCTCCTACAATCGCAACTCTTCAGCAGACCTTTTGAAGTTTAATAATTTCTCAAACTTTCACACCTAATCCAAAATTGAAAGCATCACACTTTAAGCAATAAGGAAATTTAAAAGCAGATCGGTAACATAGATTTTAAAAAATAAAAAAAAAACCCTCGAATCAATAAAAAGGGATACAGGCATCTGCTTTCGGTAATGTAGGACGCATCGATGTTTCCAGAAATTCAATTTGTCTAGCACTGGATTTGGCAATATATCCATCTCATTCGTGCAGCTGAATGTTATCGGTTTTGGCGTGACATGGTTTATAATGATGTCCCGTGCTATTCATTGTCGAGTCGATCAAACCTTTATGGACGCTAACAATGTTTATCGTTTCCTCATTGGGGACTTAGCAGTAAGTCCGTCAGACCATGGAGGAAGGATAAAGATCCTTCCTTCATGGTCAGACACTAGGGGATTATTAGTAATCAACATCACATCTAAGAGTGGTCATTAAGATTAATGAAGGAAAACAAGATTCTCTCGTCATCTGGTTGAGGCTTGTGAATCTACTTGTACAAAATAGCAGCATCATTAAGGCGCCTTTCCATACGTACGTTTTTGGGTGCGTTGCATACATGTTGCGTTTATGCGTTTCACTTTCATGGACACGAAAATCAGCTCCATTAACACAGCACGCACTGCGTTCGGCCTTCGAAATCGCCCCGAGAGTGCTGCGATTTTGACAGATACGCAACGCTTGGCGCAAGTGTTGACGTGTTTAAACTAAATCGTATAAACTGCGTTATGTCGATTTTTTGTCTAGGCTGATCCTCCTTTCTGCAGCATTTGATAACTCTCACTAACCCTAACAAACAGAGAGCCACGCATCTCCGGGAAGTCTACTTGTGACTAAAGCCCCCTGTACTTTTCACAGGTTGTGGAGGAGGTTACAATGAAGGCACAGCTTACAATTCTCCTAGCTTTGGCAACAGCCGGCTACTCCTTTCGTAAGTATGCTGTAGTGTATTCTCAACACTTTTGGAAATTTAATTCCCAGTGTATTTGTGCGCGGTTGAACAAATTATTTAGTTGATCATTATCTAGCATTTTAAAAATTATGAACCTCATGAAATTTCGTTGAAATACAATTAAGTTGGAGGTCTGAAGTACAGAAACCCTGTTCCGAATTCAACTTCAGTGTTTAAGTTTTGTGCGCAGTGGAGCAAATATCAATGTAAGGAGTGCTCCCCTTCCATATTCTGCACAGGATTGCATACAAGTAGTTTCTTAATGACTGGTCGTGAGGAATAAATTCGTGCAATTTTGATGGAAAACGTGCATCCTGAGCTCTGAAAGTCAAATGTATTATTTGTTATTCTTGAACTCAGGTTCACTAACAGATCCCCATTCTAACCCCTTCAATCAGGCCTGACACTATTTCCGAAACAGGCACATTAACTAGATTCGACATCGTATGAAAATGAACAGGCCTTTATGTTAAATAAAGATATTTCTTTAAAACCGTTTTTTCCCGGTACGCTACTACACCACAGCTCGTCAACAACCATTTTTCTCATGCGCTGTCAGTGGAATTGTTGATATTTCATGCGACAGCAAAGTGTTAAATAGGTTTAACTTCGCGTTTACGGTAGCCACCGAGTTTTACAAAAACTGACGACAAACCTTGGGCCTATCGCGTTGCATCAAAATTTTGGTATTCCACACTTGTTCTTTAAATGAAGAAGTCTACTCAAGTTATTCGAAATCATCCAAAGAGCTGAAGAAGTTCCTCATTGTTAATGCCTCATTGTTAAGTGTGTGATCAACTCGTCGTGATTGACTTGTGATGTACTCGATTTACGCGATTGTTTGTAGTAAAGTCAGTTAAGGGCCTGCCGCGTTCTAGTCGTTTCTGAACAGTTGGCAGCAACAAGGTAAACAGAATAAAAAGGACCTTCATCAGCTGAATACCATGGCATTTCAGCCAAAAAGGAAAGATTCTTCCACTTGATCCTCCATTTATGACAAGGACATATTCCTTTTGGGTGTGAATGAAAACGAACTTCAAACCATGTTCAAACCAAATGAAGTTTGACAGTAAACCTTGGCAGAAACAACACGGCAGGGGCATACGGTCGGCCTTCGTTTTTCATGGCGTTGGTCTGTTAACCGGACAATTCGTCTAATTAGTATGTCACGAAGGAGATTTAGGTCAGAAGAACTGGTAGATTTCCTGGTGTTTGCTCAAGGAAATGCTCACTCTTACCTGTTGACCTTCTCATTGGACACAATCCCATTTCAGTATTGAATTGGAGACCATCACAAGACCTTTCGCAAGACCAGTCACAAATATAGCCTACGGCTTGAATTAAGAGATCTTGTGTTGGTCTGGGATGACGCGGTCTTGCGATGGTCACAAGTGGTCTCGACGACAATACTGGCTGATTGGCATGCACATGATGGATTTTAAGCATTATAACCAGAACTTAAGGCTGTATCCCATCATTTGCAAAAGAAAGGGATTCTGAAATTGGATAGTGCATTGACTCACGACACGCTCATCCTTCCGAAGAAATGGTGACAAATTATGCGAAACGATAAAGGGTGCACATGTACTGAATCGGTGATGAAACTGGAAAGTTATATTTAGAACCAGATGCCGGTAGTGGAATGATTTATGAGGCTTCAATTTCCTGAGGCTTGGCGTCTAAAGCGTATAGCTGTTGAGTTGCAAACAAAAAGTGTTCAGGATAAACGCCTACGCAAGCATGCCCGATATGAGAATGAAGCTCCGCTCGTTGGTATGAAAGGATCTTACAAACCACTTTCCTTTTCCGCAGTCTGCTTCGTTTACTGTCCAATCTTTTCAGAATGCGAATACAATAGCTGGGTGTCCTTCAAGGGATAAAGCCCGACTTCTGTGTCGGGGGTGGGGGGCTTACTGACTTCACCAATGCGAGTAACTTGTGCCAGTCTGGCTGCAGCTACGTAACTGGCAAACAAATTCTACAAAGCATGGTTTCTCTGAATGCAAACATACACTGAGCTCTGGATGCCATACTTTATAATTTGCGCTGACGTCACGAAAAGGCTTTATACACGTTATTTTGACGTGACGTCAAGCCGAGTTCGATGCGCTGCACACAAGTTACTGGCTGAAAACAGTAGCATCTTTCAAATACTTTCGCATGTGCTTCTCAATCCATAAAAAGACACAATTAGCTTCACAAACCATTGGAGACTATTCAAGATCCCGAACGTCTTTGTTGAACTTAATGAAAACATCACCCCACAATGATTTCTTCTTGACACCTGCCTTGGCTTCACAGCTTCTGGCAGCTCGACCGGCTCCGCATGTAACCCCAACCCTTGCTTCAACGGTGGCACCTGCATGGATATGGGAGTGATGTACATATGTGTCTGCGAAAGTGGATACCTTGGGGCACAGTGTGAAACTCGTGAAACTGCAGGTAAGTGGTACGACTGAGTTGTGCAATTCCTGCCAGTTCGGTACTCCGACAGCGCATGCTTAAAATGAAGCGCGTCCGAGGTCTGCCCAATCAGTACCGCCTTTCTCGGACTCAAGCGCATGCTTCGTTCTCGAATAGCCTTGATGTATATCGAACTGACTTTTTGACATGAACTTTATAAATGTCGCGAAATTTGGTATATTATGTCGAGGTTTGTATGAGACGTTACAATCCGCAAGGGAACCAGGACTGCAATCGAAATATCAGATGAAAAAAATGTGCAGCATCCGAGATAATGGGAAAATCCCAGGATGATATTCCAGGGAAAACTCAAGGAATCAGGTTGGGACTGTAAACTCGATTCATATGTCAGTCTGAATGTGATTCAAACCCGGGACACAAGGGTGGAAGGTTTTAAGAATGCTTCACCAAAATGACTTATACACACTGAAAAACTGCCTGGGCTACATTTTAACCCACGGGAGGGTGAAAACTGCCACTCTGCAAAATGGGTTGTTTAAATTAATTACTGGTTCATTTCTCACCCACAAATGAATTAAAATTAACCATATGTTTGTTAAAACAAACCAGAAATTAATTTTGCAGTTGGGTTGTTGCAGTTTTCACCCTTCCTTAGATTAAAATTTAACCCAGGAGTAATTTTTCAGTGCACAAAAGTAAATATCTTTGAATTCAATCCTCATTCAAAAGCAAAAAAAAAAAATTACCATTACAGTGGCTCTTGTAGATGAGGACCCGTGTGCGTCCAGTCCATGTCTTAACGATGGGCTGTGTTTTCGTCAGGATCGCTGGGGGACGAGCGATAGACTCTTTCGCTGCGTCTGTCGGAGAGATTTCACGGGCGCCCTCTGTGGTACGGCGTGGTATTTCTTCGGCTCACACTACATTTTCGCTTGTCACTAGATAGCGCCATGATGTCAGCACTTTTCTTCATCCACTTTCATTCATGTTCGTCATTGGTGATTTTTACTTATAGGCACTGGAGCATCATGGCAAAAGGGCACTCATCTAGTGTATGCACTTGCACGTTGGATGTATTTTCAAACACATCAGCCCCTTTCGAACATTCCACTGGCATGCTGACGTTTCACTCCATTCTCATCCATGAGAAACGCATTTGTAGCATCTTTCACGTAGTTTCTCGTCAATTCATGACTCCATTGTTTCTTCCCTTGCACTGTCGACCTTCAAAAGCGTTCTTTTCAATTTTTATCAGAGCGCTAATTTTACAGGTAGTTCATTTCGATAACAAATGTCAGAAGCAGCTTGTACATTTGATTCTGCTTGTAAATGTCTGGGTGTTCGAGTGCAATCTTCTTTGCAGATTAGCAATTTAAGTTAAGACACTTGTGTGGGAACCTTCATCAGCTCCTATTGCTGTGCCCTGAATTGACTGCGAATATGAAAGTTGAAAACAACACATGCCAGAAAAATTTGGTCCTCCATTTCCAAGTACGTGATGCATTTTACATGTCTCAATATGCACTCACTAACTTGCTACGCACAGGTTGCACCCGCTTTCCTCGGCTGATTGTGTTTTTCATGTATAAGCTCGTTCCTTGAGGAATGACTTGGCTGCACAAGACCACTGTCCCTTTCGAACATTTTGTCATCAACGCAACGACGAAGTATCCCTTTTCACTAATCTTTTTTGCATGGAATGTTACTTGCTAACAGATGCACAACTCGTCTCGTCGGCCTGTGACGTCAACCCGTGCCAGAACCAAGGATCTTGTGAACTCAATGCCGACTCGGAGTCTGGATACGTGTGTCGATGTGCCGACTTTTTCGGAGGAACGAATTGCGAAATAAGTAAGCAATGTCAAATCAAGTTGTATAGCTGTATATCTTTTTTTTGTCTGATAAGTTATTAGTTTGTGTGTGTGTGTCTCCAACACAAAACTCTTGTGACAATCGAACTGGAATGAACACATTGCCATCACCAGATGAGTAAAATTTAAAAAGATGTTATTCAGAACATTTTATAACATCCAGACCGCTACGGTTTTACTTCAGGTAGTCCTTTTATACATGCATCTGAGACTTGAATCGAGTAAAGAAGCTTAACAACCTCGACAAACGAGTCTTGGCTAGCATTATACCATTCCAACTCTCCTATTTGTGTTCTGACAGTGCCATGTGATCAGAATCCATGCCTCAACGGTGGTGATTGCTTTTCGGGATACAGGAACAGAGGTGACTTCATGTGCAGATGCCCAAGAGGCTTTAAAGGAGAACACTGTGAAGTCTCTGGTGAGTGTGGTGGTCTGATGTTCATATCCCCTCTGGTTTACTTCTTTATAAATGTACTTAATATATCATAAGTAAGCACCAAGTATGTTTTCCCGTGTGACTAGCTAACAAAAGTGGTCATGTTTGACATTTCCTGGTGAATTTGTAAGACAACTTAAACTGCCTGGGAGCTCTGATATTTTCCTGCACTATCATTGAATTTTTTGTCCTTAATACTGACGTCTTGACGTTTGACAAGATTTTGTCTACTCCTCAATGTTTTTCAAAGAACCTATCATAGGCCCCCTATATCAAATCAACCAACGTCACTTGAGCTGGCTATGTCTCTGGAGATTGTCTCGGGTATAAAATATAATCCTATATCAAGTTAAGTGGCTGAAGATGTTCACACCTCAAACAGGCATTTGGATAAAAATACTTCCAATGAAAAAATTGTCTTGTAGTATGTACTCTTTCTTGTCTACCAACTGTCCGGTAAAGTTGAAATCCCAGCACAAGAGTCTTACTCCAATTTGCTCCCTTTTCCTTTTTATTGGAACTATTTTACAGATCCATGCATGGACAATCCGTGTGGGGAAGGAAACTTGTGCATCCAGGGTACAGACAACAGCTTCAGCTGCATGTGCCCATGTGCCGCCGGAAGCACCTGCCAGAGCGAAGGTGAGCTGAACTCTGATCTTGTTGTCTACCGAGTCTACGCCGTTTACTGCTTGAAATTGCTAAGAGCTAGTTCGAGTGACGATTACTTGTCAACCACCTGTCTATTTTGCCTAGTGCCCGGGTAACCAGAGAAAATCGACAAGTGGTCGACCCATTGTCGCTGCTCGAACTTTCTCGAAACTGACAATAAACATATGACGTAGAACTTCTGGACATTCTTGCAAAGTGGAAAATAGCTGGGGTCTACTCTCGGTATAAGACGACATGCCTGTGATGGATTATAGCTGTGGACTTGTCCGGCAATCGATTGCACTTACCACCCTAAACTCATTTCAGATGTCTGAATATGCAAAAGTGGATTAAAAGTAATGTAGATGATGATGGTGTCTGTTCGATCAGTTTGTTAGCTCTTTGGGTTACAAGGACGGCTGGGTGGGCGTTGGTGTCATATTTGGCCATCTGTGTTATCTGATTATCCCATAGGGAATGCAGGGACAAGTGGAGGAGATACCGACAGTGGATCATCGGGAGCTGAGACTGGTGGTAATGGCGACAGCGGTGACAATGGCGACAGCGGTGACAATGGCGACAGCGGTGACAATGGTGACAGCGGTGGTAATGGCAACAGCGGAGACAGCAGTGGTACTGTTGATAACAGTGGGGGGAATACAATCCCTCAGGTTGGTGGGGGTGGGTTGAATGGGGGTTCAGGTGGAGGGTCTTCATCGGGTGGGCCTGAAGCTACCCTACCATGCACCCGTATGATGCAAGAAACAGGTAACTGCAGCAACCACGGGTACTGCGTTGAAGACAACACTGGGGCCACTTGCCGTTGTGATAATGGGTACCGTGGGCCAAGATGTGAGCAAGAGGATAGTGGCAATCCAGAGAGTGGTGGGAGTGGTCAATCGGGTGATTCTGGTTCCAGCGGTCAATCGGGTGATTCTAGTTCCAGTGGTCAATCGGGTGATTCTGGTTCCAGCGGTCAATCGGGTGATTCTAGTTCCAGTGGTCAATCGGGCGATTCTGGTTCCAGCAGTCAATCAGGTGATTCTGGTTCCAGTGGTCAATCTGGTGATTCTAGTTCCAGCGGTCAATCAGGGGATTCGGGGTCTAGTGGCACCGTTACCAGGCCGTGTGTTGAAATGATGGAACAAACCGAGTACTGTAACGGTCGCGGATACTGCGTTGAGGACGGTACCAGTGCATTCTGTCGTTGCTACAACGGCTTCCGAGGCTCCACCTGTCAGCTTGTGGATGATCCTAGTTCAGGAACCGCCTCGGACGGGGATTCTGGTAACACCGATACTGGTTCTGAGACTGGCTCAGGAAATACCCTACCTCAGGTCGGCCAAGGATCCGGTAGTGGTAGTCAAGGCTCGGGTTCTTTAAGGAATACCAAACCGTGCGTGGCTATGATGCGGGAGACAAATAACTGCACGAACAATCAAGGGTACTGTATTGAAGACATTCACGGTGCGCTGTGCTATTGCCATCGTGGCTTTCAAGGTGCTGTCTGTGATGAACGCACTGAAGGCTAAAGTTGCAGTCACAAGGAACTCAACTTTTACATATCATTAACACTGTCCTTGATGGTTACACCTGTGTCTATCGTTCGCTGTACATGTATTTAGTACTAATGCTTCACAGACATGGGGATGGGGGAGGGGCCTGCAGTTTTCATGTTAATGAAGAAATTGTATAATTTAATACATTGACATTATCTGGGAACAAATTAATCTAAGAAAGATTAGCCTATGAAATACAAGTACATGCAGATGTTATGCAAAAAAATGCTTAGGTTTGAAATGTTGCATGATAGATTGATATGAGATTTATATATGTACATCAAAAGTTATTGTGTTAAATTGGTGTTAATTTGATGTTCCTGGAAGCTATGATGGCCTAAATCATATCAAGGACCTAACCAAATGTGCCAACATATAGACTCCAAGGGTGTTAAGATTACACAACAGTGTTTGCAGTGAGTTAATGGAAAGGCCCCATGAAACGACTATGACGGGAATTAATTTTGCAGGATTCGACTTTTAGCTGGGTAATTGCTTTACCTTCACGAGGTAGAATTCTCTTCTAAACTTTCGCTAACACTAAGAAACTTGATTATTATTTGGGGTGGGGGGGTGCAGGAGATATGCCCTCCCGTCTTCAGCAGATGACGAACTTAAGTTCCAGGAACACTTTTTGGGCATATAGTTAACGAACAATTCTAACCAAAAATCATGCCTCTGCCTCTTCCGCGTCTTGTTTTGATTTTTAAAGTTTTAATTTCCCTGCCGGCAGGAAAGAAGTCTATAACTTTTTATATCATAGATGTTGTGTTCATTCTTTATGCGGTGTGGTAAAGGCATATATATGAATATTATTCTGTACTTCATACTAATCAGTTGGCATGTAAAATACGTACATCTATTAGTTAACAGTATAACATGTTAAATAAGAAATGGACTTTCATCTTACCTTTAAACTGAAGATAAATAAGTCCAAAGAAAACTTGACTGGGAGCCATTTATAAGATGGAACGTTATACTCCAGAGTGACTTTTCACTGCAAACTTCTGGAGTGTATGTAGTTGATGATACATGATGATTAATATGGAATAATGGTTCTTGCTTCTATTACTCTATGATTCAGAATAAAATATAGTAAAGACGCAAAAGATTGGTCAATAACTTGAATATAATTGTATTTGTGCTCATTTCGTCTCATGTTGTGTCTTGTTTGTGTGCTTGTTTCCAGTGTCGTCCACTGTTCGTTTCCTTATCTTCAACACACAGTACTTCATTATCAATCATATATTCCAGCCTCTTACTTAGAGGGAAGAAACAAGTGAGACCGATGTGTGAAACAACTGCAATTAACAGGTCGTTATGCCGTTCAGATTCACAAAATAACAAGTTCGCGGCGCTCCTGTGGTTAGCGCTCTTGACCTGGAAGCCGGAGGTCGTGAGTTCGAATCCCGACTTTAAAAAGTTTGAATTTTTTTTACACCTTTTCAAAACAGATAATTGATCAGTATATTTTGAGTCACGTGGTTACTAACTTGAATCCGTTTACAATTCGCATAGTAAATGCACATTGCCCATCAACAGTTACACCGCATTAGTCCATTCCGTGTCAGCACAGCTGAATCAATATTGTGAAACTACCTGCCTCTAGCCAAATTCTTTTTAGTTTTTTTTCAAAAAATACGCCGCAGCGGAGACCTTGACACACTTGATTAAGGCCGGCGAGTTAGCCTTTGTAAAAGGAGCGTTATGGTCCTGCTGTTGTCCCGTACAGATCCATGTCCCGCTGATAATTGCTTGTCATGGCGTACCAATTCATGAAGTGCAGTTACAATAGTGCCCGATCACAACAGCAGGCAAACACCAAGACCTAAACATTTGAACCGCCAGGCACCGGGAGTGACTTTACAAACTTCAGGGTGCAACATCAAGTTTGGCCCAAGTACATGTACATGTACTTCAAATAAGGCCATACGGTGGAATTTTTAAGTTCTCACAACTGTACCTTTCCATTCCATTTTATCTTGTAATTTTCCTGAGAAAAAGTACGAGTCATATTAAGGACGAAACCTCGTTGAATGTTGAAATATTTATCAGCACCAAATTCACAAGAGGTTTGGACATTTTGACATCCGAAGTTTCCTTTGGGTGACTCTTTCTGGTTTCAGTATACAGGACAAGTAGGCCTAGGTCACTAAGCAAACTTTTTCAATGAGCAAACTTTGATTCAGAATGAACAGAAACCCTCACAATTACTGACGTCTTCTTCTATTGATATTACATCAGGAAAAGCTTGAAACATGTTACCCTGTGCACTGTTTCAATTTGTGTAATAGGTGTATTTAATGTACGGTTTGAATTGCCAAATGGGTAACGATAATCTGTATTTTGTCATTTGCATGGGTACAATAAATGAGATTTGATTTTCGAATATTTAACAGGCATGTTTCAATAATACCTTTTTAAGAGATGTCGAGTAAATTCTCCACATTAAAGGTGGAAAAGGCTAAAAAAAATGTTCTCATTAAATGTGTCTCCCAAATTAATGTCGTGGACCCTACACAACAGAAACTATGTAACACTAAAGCTTGATATTCAGACTCCATAAGCTGTGCAATGCTTCAAGGACGCCTCGTATAATTAAGGGAACGAGTTTGAATAAGAGTATGGTTCTATGATTGCAAATATGGCCATACATCTAGGCCACCATCATCATGGCCAAATATGGCTATACATACATACATCATCATCATAGACAGATGGAGGAAGAAAAAGACAGGCAGACCGACTGCCCGACAGACAGGTCACATTCAACAAACCCAGCAACTAACTGAACCAGCAAGTGCGTCAGCAAACAGCGTGATGACGGAGACGCTAAAACTTCCATCTTGTGTACGTTCGTGCCAACTTCAAACTTCCACATTTCACCACAAAGCATCAAATTCCTTGTTCCAGTTTACAATGCACCGGCATACCTTTCGCGGTTTCTCTTGCGGATATTATCAAAGGTGTTAACGGAATATGGTTCGATGGACTTTCGCTTGCCATTTCTCACGCGGCGCACACTATCCATTGGGTAATATTAAAAGTAAAGCAAATTAAAGCCAAGTCATCGACAGCTTGTACTCAGACAATTAAATGCAAATCTTCATTTTGTTTCGTGAAGATGAAAGGTTTTAGCAGTGCGCGTAAGGGCAGGTAAACAAAGTTGCAGATAAATTCTTCCAGAATTCTTGCAGGTAGACAAGGACCTCAAAAGGATCACCAAGAAGATACGAATTATACAAGGAAAGACTGAAAGGGTTTCTATATTCAACATACAAATAAATCACCGAGGGACCTTAATTCTCAGGAGCTTACCCGTCACTAAAATACTTCCCCAAATGCTTTCGAAATTAGTGATTGGTTTGTTCAAGTTTAGATAGCCTACTTACAGAATTACCTTTGACCAGAATGGAGGGAATTCGACAGAAAGTCCGGAGAACTTCATGGATGTCCTAAAAATCACACAAAAGTAGCAAACAATAGGGTCTACAGACTCTTTCTCACACAACCATGAATATACTAAGGTATTTTATTGGTTGAAAAAAACCGATCCGGCTTGAACGGTGGGTTGTTCATTAAAACGTTACAATGGCAGGGCGTGGTGAAATAACACGGTGGGGCCAGGGTTGCTTTGGCCTTGAATTTGGAACGGTTGGAGTTTTTCAATGATGAACAGGAAAACGTGAGGTTCACTTGCCAGGCACCTGTATTTCTAAAGATTTGATTTTGATCAGGTTGTCGGATTATACAGGCGCTTGTCCAAGAAGACAGACACAGATGCATCTTCAAAACTGCTCGGAAATCAAACAACCCTCCAAACTAACATTGATTTGATAATGTCCTTAAAAATCAACACATCGCTCCTTTGGTGAAGATCCTGATATAACTGACAATTCAGATAATGGAAAGGCGGTGACTGAGGGGATACACAGAGAGAGTAAGAACGTCACGACATAGGAGACGCAGTATATTTCAATGGTTACTAAAGAGCTCTGTAAGAAAACTACGGGTGCAGTGTCCCAATTCAAGGAAAATTCTCCGCCAGACAGAGACGCACAAAAAGTACTCCCCCCCAGAGATTGTTTCGAAAAGAGGGGTCTGTTTGGGCCAAGAAATGGTGGGATTGTGTCAGTATGGCCCAGGATCATCTCTGTAGATTCAGGGGCACCCATCTGGGGGCAAAGCAGACAAAAATGGGATTGAAAATTAGTCAGAAGAGCCCCAGGAAGGTGAGGGATGTCATTTGAAAAATGGCCGCTGGGAGGGCTTGGAAATATTCACTTTTTGGGGGGTGAGTTTGTTTTGGGCGGATAATTAAAAAATTCATTGGTTACCTACTAAAAATTGAAAATCAAATGAAATCTGAAGGACCAAACAACACATTATTTTTTGTTTGAGAGGACTCAGGGACTTAAGTTGCCTGCTATGGGGTTCCAAACTTGGTTGATTTTACACTATTTTCAAAGGAGCTTGAATTGGTTCAGTGCACCCTACATGAAAACAGGTGCACGGCAGGCTGTGTTGGCGTGCGCGGACCTCGATGAACTTGTGATACGTGCACATAAGCACGGTCAACCTCGGTGGACTTTTCACACCGACAATGGAAGACGAAATAATTATGCCATGTGACCACCACAGCAAACTAGCAAAGATAATGATGACGTAGGTCAGCGGAGGGACAACTTGTTTCAGAACTGGAAGATCCCCGTCATCAGTATTAAACCTATATACATGTATCGTGTTATCGCGTAGAGAGTTATTTACTGAGGCAAATGAAATCAAAGGAAATGAACAGATTGTTACTGAAGAAAGAAAACCTAGGAATTTTTGAATAAGGGGTGTTACTGATGTCATGACAGAAATACGCCAAACATGTGTTAACGCCTCATCAAATTTCGAGGCAGCAAGATACCTGAAGGCACAACCACAGATCGGTGCAATATTCCCCTTGCCAGTTTGATTCAACCAGTCCCTTACCTTGAAAAGATAAAAAGTGAAAGGGTGTGCGTACGTGTACGTCACAATAGCACGAGAGAGAGGGGGGGTATTGACAATATAATAAAGGGGTCTTTTCATGAAAAGAATTTTTGCTTTTGTAAAGGACCAGCTATGCTAGTTGGTCACTTCGGGTATAAAAGCAGAGGTAAAGTGTGTGTGTCTAAAAAATACAACTGCAACAGCGCCTGAAGAGCACCTGCTGCAGCCAGGATACCCTATAAACTATACAGGATACCGATCATAAAAATATAAGGTAAGATTTATCACGTCATTTCTACAGAACGTTCACAAACTACTCCTAGATATTAAATGAAGTATTGGTTATAATGACGGACGATGGGGAACCTGACCGTCGAGAAACTAAATATTGGAATGAGTCTTTGGTGCACTTTCACTTTATTTTTACCGGTCATGGATTTGACAAATATTACAAACAAATTGCAATGCACACGCCATGTGTGTAAAGAAAATAACAATATCAGTTAAATATGATCATCAAACCTGTTTACTCCAACAATAAATGTGGATATTGTGGAAAGGTTGCCCTGTTAAAGTTCTAAGCGAATAACCTAGCTCATAAGTTTTGTGCTAGATCAAATAACATCATCGGATGCAGTTATTGACAATAATATGATGTTGTAAAACCATTTATCATATGTTAGAGATAACATTTAGATGACTTAGGGGCAATCTGGGTTTTGCTTGCCCTTTTTCGTTTAAGATTTCGCGAGGACTCTAATAACGTCTTTAATTGCCTCAGTCAATTTAGCTTTGTGGTTATCCCTATTTTTAACAAGTACAGAGTCGGTCATTTTTGATTTAATGTGTCAACTGTTGGAATTCAAAGTAAATGTGATTTGATCCACTGCAGAAATTTCAAGTCTCCTTCGACTGTTGTAGGGGTTACAATATCTATTTGATTCTCAATAATAGCAAATTTATACCAATGTATATCTACAGTTTACCAAGGAAACAGAAACCTGGTTGTCTTCCGAAGTATGGATGCATACAGCAACTGCTGTTATATCCTGTATCACAACAAAGTATAGTTATGCAAATTTTGTTTCGCCATCTTGTTATGAAGAAAAATATTCTTGACGGTATATAAACTTGTATACCGCTTGTGCCTCCAAACCGCAAACCAAACGAATTTCGTGAGTACTTTATGGTGATCATGGAAGTAATTTGTGGTCACAGTGTCTCGACTCCTTTATACATTCCAGAATAATTTCCTGTAACGCCTTTCGCAATGCGTTATTTACTTGTAAGCATGTCCCTGATGTCATTGTGACGTAGTAGGAGTTTGCAGAAATCGTTGTTTTGGTAGAATTGAAACTACCGGTATAGTTGGTCGTTACTTAGTCTTTCCCATACAGTGGTTTTGGAGTATAAAGTCACCTCACCTCCGCACTCGCAATTCTGTAAAAATGACCTCGCAAATGAATAAGGGAATTTTCTTATCAAAGAAAGCGGGAGCTTGCAAAATAAGCTTTAGTTAAAATGCTCCAGGATATGGGTTGATTCCTCTGACACTGTACCGATGGGCATCGGAGGAGAGCAAAACTTATTTGGTTCTTTTGAAAAAATAAATAAAAGCCAAAGGGTCCTAAGGCAGTCAACGAACGTTTCTACGCTAATGTTATTCACTGTCTTAAGAAGATATTTTATTTGTCACTTTGTTTTGAGATCTTTTTAGTATTTCGTCTTTCCCGAGATTTCATGACAAGGCCGAACATAACCGCCTGTGCGCCGCAGCCATAGCGGCGCACTATACACCAAATCTCCCTGGGTTTGACAGCCTGCGCCCAGCGGGTTTAAGTGGGTCAGTCGAGGTCGTACACCGGACTCAAAGTATGCAACAACCCAAGACGCTTTTCCCCAAATGTTTTGCCTTTTTTCCGGTGGTTGTTTGACATTAGGATGACAAATAACTCCGGGTTTCAAAGAGGAAAAATAAAACTTCAACGTTTTTTTCCCACATTCAGATCAAAGTCAAACTGACTTGCTGACTTCTTCCTTGCTGTACTCCTAGTTTAACTCCAACCCAAGATCACAATGGAGAAATTTTTTCCAGCCCCCAATCAGTGTGACTTTGGGCGGCAACTATACCAGGGGCAGATCTAGGAATTTTTCCGGGGGGGGGGTTCGGCCGGAGATTTTTTTTTAATGTCTCGTTTTTGCGGACAAGTAGTGAAACATTACATGACATACATTGTTAACAATAGTATTGGTTCACTTACTCGAGTTTTTTCGTTATAATTCCCCTCCCTTTTTTTAAAAACTTTTTTGTCGGGGGGTTCGACCCCCAATCCCTGGATCTGCGTCTGTACACGGTTCTACAAGTAGTTCTGGTTTACAACACTAGCCCGTATTATTTGCATACTGTGGCAAAACGTATTTTAATCTCCATCAAAAAGTGACTGAAAAAGCTCGAGCCTTGTTGGGGCTCCGTAAAGTTTGCTGTGACAAAGGCAGTTATTTGGCAGTAAAAGGTCGTTGAAAACGAGGACTTTACAAACAAAGGAACGTGGTTTGAGGTCGAAAAACCCTCTGCATTTTTGGCCTTTTTTCTTTTGAGAGATTAGTTTTGGGTTGACAGATTTTAAATGCCGCTATACTGCAATATACTTGTAGTATTTTTCAGGCTAGGGACATTTCGTTGGTCCATGAAGATGGAGCATACATGAGCGTTACCTAAACAAATGGAGATAAGTTTCGGAGATCTCCTTAGGGCCTACCCGTGTAAAGAATGGTATAGCTTGAAGTAAAACATACTTCCTGACAAAAAAGTCACAAGTGGCCCTTTTTGTGATAGCACTTCTTTGTAATTTAAAACTTAATTCCACTTCTTTGTATTTCAACGTTTTATAAATTGGTATTGAATAAACTGGGATGGTACAAATCGGTTATGAAATGATGGCCTATTTAGCAAGATGACCCATACAGATGTACAGGACACTAAGCTGACCTCAAGGGCAGATCGAGGGGGGGGACACGTGGGCCATGCCCCTCTATTTGAAGATAAGTTTTAATTGAAGTTGTTTTGTACGGACAGAGCCATTTTTGTTCAGCAAATTGTTCCTGAGCAGTTGCTTAATTGTAACTTGTGCCATCAGATAATGCAAAAATGCGCCGGGGACGCTGCTTACATGTTTTTGCTCCCCCCCCAGAATTGGGTCTGTATCCCCCTTTGCTGACCTGAGGGTAACACTTTGCGTCCGAAGTATTTGACACCTGTCCAAATCCAGAATACCCTGCTTTTTGCCAAAAATTTAGCTGAGAGTGGTGGTTAAATAAAAATTGTTCTCTATTTTATAGCGAGAGAAAACAGATTTGGGAATAATACACCGTGTTCAGAATAGATTCGACTGACTGTCTCAGGCTACTGGCTACTTGAAATAAATAGATGTAAACAGCAAGCCCGTTCAATTTAGAGAGGCAGGTAATTTGTGTTTTCTTAATTATTTTGTGCAACGATCCGTGAATCCCTTTGTAAGTCGTTTTACTTGTTTTGGATCATTAGTTTTCCAGTAACCGAGTTAAAATATGCATGTATTGCCAAAATGATAATTGTTTATCAAGACTAATGGGGAAAATGTGAAAGCAATGAATAGGCATTTTTACTGGATCCGTGGAACGTCGAAATGTTCAATCATTTTTTCGCGGATAACAAGTGTTGCAATGTCACTGATCTTTATTGTAGAAAGAAGTGTTTATACCGCAACAAGAATTTAAAAAGAATAAACATAAGTCGGGTCATTAACAAAAGGTGGATTGTCATTAAGTAGTTTCACTTTTCCTCATTTTGAAACACACTTAAAATTTGAATGCGACAATGTCATGTTTGTTGAATCATGCTCCACATTTAAACTGTTTTGAATGCACATTTTTCTTTGCAGCATACCCCAGCTGACAAATTTCTATTCCTTGGATTTAGAACAAAGATTAAACAAATTAGTCTCGTCAAAAAATCCAAAAGTGTCCACATATCTCCCGCAAGAGAATCTGTTGCATAATTCATGCTGTAGTACACATGATTAGCTTCATTCAAAGCTTGACCCGACCGCTTGACCCCACCTCGTGACACGCCCCATCCTTGGCAATTTAACAATTTATCCCTTCATTTATCCAGTACTCCGGGGGATATGCTCAGTTGGTTAGCATCCCGTTTTCTATCCAGGGATTTGAACTGTCAACAACACTTACCAAATAGATAATTTTGATTCCCCTTAGTGCAATATTAGTATGTTCCATTACGACTGGTCATTGGTGTGTTTTTAGAATAATATTTTGTGAAGTACATGTATTCAAATCTGTGGTTTTTGATGGGAAATTTTTTTAGGAATATGACATATTTGTCTGTCCATTTTACCTTTTAATTAACTTTGTATTGATGGATTGTAATTGTAACGTGTTGGTTATTTTCTTATCAGTGAACCTCGTTTGCTTCGATTTTTTTTAAACTGTTGTAATTTTCACCGTAAATTGGCCTTTGGCCACGAGAGTGAAAACTAAATTAACAATAAACTATAATAAACACTGTCCGAGTCAGTCACACGTCGGGTCTGAAGCAAATAACATGGGATAGACAAAGATACAAATAGAAATTTCAGTACAGCTTTTCATTTGACACTAGATTTCTTGCTCGAGATGGATTTGTGAGGACTTGTACTGAAGCAGGTCCTTACTGTTTGTGTGGCCACCAACCATGTAGCTTTCCCAACAGATAGATAAATGATTCTTTTCACCAACTACTTCAGGTCTTTTTGGAGAAAACGTTATTATCAATTACATGTACGTTTACTATCCTTTACATATTTCCACAGATTTACTTTGGTTGGAAGCATCGTCATCGCAACACAATGAGAACGCAAGTTAAGCAACTTGGCCTTATGCTAGTAGTTGTTGCAATCCACCAACTTGCAAGTAAGAAATGTGGATTTAGTTGTGAAATTTCAATCCTCCGTTGATATTGCAACATCATTTGTCATTTTAGTTTCTTTGTTTGATTTTTCGTTGTCATCTGCTCTGCTAGGAAACAGATACAAAATTTGAGATTATGATGCAAGATCGACAACTCTATAAAGGGACACTTTGGCACTGATGATTGACAAAAGATGACAATAACGACGACTATGGTCTTGACTAATAATTGTGAAGATTTCACTGACAGAGATATTGATTTCAATGAAATTGATAATGAATTGTTACAATGACCAGTACAGGAAAGAAATCATTTTGACGATTTTACGGACGACGCGTTTGTCGGCAATTGATGATGACTAAGAACTTATGATGTTTGCCATTAAAGATGGAGAACTTCACTGTGAATACACGTAAAACTGTGTAATCGCATGGGCGCCATTTGAGCAACCGATACACCTGCGCAATGCACATTAATGCGCAAGCGCAGGTACGACGTATATACCTGATGCGCCTGCGCCTAAGCATTACCGTGAACCGCGCAGGCTTATCGCTTGTTCAAATGGCGCCCATGGTAATTACACCTTTTGGGCAGAGTTTTCCATCTTGTGCCTTCAGCGCTGTACGACCTTTGGTTGCCATGAACCTCAGCTCGCTGCAACTCAGAGACTAACATCAAAATAATCCACTTTCACGTCATGCCACGTCTCCATATTCATAGCCTGCAGAGCTCAAGGGTGCAATCCAAGCCCGTGTCTGAATGGTGGCTTGTGCTTCAGTTCACTCACCAGACCCAGTGGTTTCATTTGTATCTGTTCCCAAGAATATTACGGACAGCTCTGCCAAAATCTGGGTAAGTTTTCTGCTTCTGTACTAGTGTTCCACCATAAAATACTCCACACATTGCGATACATGTTTGTTTGCAACTTTTATAGTTGAATAAAAGGTACATCATATATTCTACATCATTACATATTCTGGACTTTTTCAAGAGTGAGGAAAACGCGACTTATTATTTTTGGCGATTATTCGTTTTATGTGAATGCGAACTGAGGAAGAGAAATAAATGAGTTATTCAGGAAAAAAAGGGACATCAAGGGTGCACTTTGACTTCAGCAGCTAAGTGAGAAGAAGTCAGTTTTATCAGTGCATGGTGGATGTATCATAACTCCGTCGTTAATTTTGCATGCAAAAATTGCTTTCATAAGGTGACGTTAAAAAGTATAACTTTGTCGAGTTTCGGCATTTTCGCGTATATTAAATATGATTTCCTCAAGAAAATGGCCTGCGTATATTCGATATTTGGTTAGTTTTAGTGTAAGCAAAACTAAAATTGTCTGCTACCTGTACCCTTTTTTCAGTAACCGCCTGCGCACCGAACAATCCCTGTGAAAACAGCGGGCAGTGTGTGCTTTCCACCAGCGCTGCCGAGGGACGAGTCTGCCTGTGTCAGAGTGGTTACTCGGGGGTCAACTGCACGATTCGTACCGGTAAGTGTAACATTTTGGGGTTTTTTCACGAAAACAAAACTCTTGCCATGTCAAATTCTGCGTGATGTTTGCCCCCTGTGGCTGTCTCAGTTGGAATGCAATGTAGTTTTTTTTTCTAATTATGATGTTTAGGATAATTTTGTCGCAAAATGTTCATCACTGGAACAAAGATTTGAAGTACTTTTTATGAATATGTTTTTAAAGTTTGCTTTTATGCGCCTTTAATTGCGACTTTTTGAGTAGAATCATATCTTTTAAATTTTGTTCGGTGTGTTAGTAAGATAGTGGATGGAATTTTCCATTGAATTGGAAACTAATATCTTACACCTGCCTGCCTAGGTAAAACACTAATCAGTGACCAAAAGGAAATTAAGATAAACTTGTAAAGAGTTGTATCCAAGAATTAATGATTTGTTCTGTCTTCTTTCAGCCCCACAAAATGGCTGCAGCCCAGACCCCTGCCAAAATGGTGGATTGTGCTATGTTAGTTCAACTTCAGGATCTTACCGATGTATCTGCAACAGAGGATACTCCGGCAATAACTGTGACATTCTTGGTTGGTCATCAGTTGTCTAAGATTATCCTGATAGAAAAGTATAAAACGATATTAGGAAAGTTCGTTGTTAACTAAGCACTGTGCGATTAGATGGAATAAAGGGCTTAGTCGCTCGTCAAATTTTGATCTCGAAAAAAACTATCCTCGTCAAAAAAGCCTTGCCTCGGTACCTGGGGGTATTGTTGTCACAATGGAAAAGAAATGCAACACATTCTTACAGCTCTTATTTGCTGTATACAACAGAAATCTTTTCTTATGAAGAGTTGTTGTTGAAGAATTGTTGTTAAAGCGTTGTAGAAGAGTTGTCAGATATAGTACTACCATTACTTTCCAGTGGTTTTCTTGAAACGCTTATATTTCGCCCTTAGATCTTCTGTGGATATCGCTCAACAAAAAGCCAAAGGACCACTCGGGGTTTGGGCTAAAAGTACAAGAAAGGCAGAAGTCATGTAAAGGGATAGGAAATATTCAGAAATTCATTTTGCCAAGTCACAGTGAAAACCATCTTAGTGTGACATATTTTGTCTTCTTTACAAACTGTGCACAGACCCGCTCTGTTCTCCCAACCCGTGCCAGAATGGTGGCTCTTGCACCGTCCATGCCAGCTCGACAGGCCGGACAAGTCGGTGTCGGTGCCCCTCAGGTTTTGCAGGTGAATTCTGCAATGTTACAGGTAGGTTTTCACTCTCAAAGAAGGCAGTCGCGTTATAAATGTTATACCCATCAACTGAGCAAAGCTTTTGCACTGTTATGTACTGCTATACATCTTCTGGAACTTTTGTTACTAAATACGATGTTTGAGAAAAATATTAATATAGAAATTAGTTACCCTATTTCAAGTTTCAAGTCGATGTTGTCATCCGAAGCACCAACTTTCATTGCTGTTCCTTGTTCGTCGAGCATACCTGGAATGAAGATTTTGCATCACGCACACATAAAAAGAAAGCAATCGGGAGCAAGCACTGCCAAGCCATGACCTGCTCTGCGTGCTGACCAAGTCGTAAATGACTTCAAAACGAACAGCAATATTATGCATCCACGCTGAGCGACGCGTTCTTGTCTGCTCTGGACAAAAGAGTGACGAAGGATGTATTCGTGGTGGTGGTGTATAGGATAGCGCGCGATACCAAGTCCCTTACTATAGAATGCAATACAATGAGTGACAAAACTCAAAATTCCCTAACTGGCTTTTGCGATTGGAACGGGAAAAACACAAAAGATATGCAGCTGTTGTAAAAGGATTGTCACAACAATGGCTCAAAACTCGCCAAGTTTCTGGAGATTTAAGACTTCTTCACAGCAAAGGCCAGGCTTGTATCGAAAGGGGAAGGGGCGTAGATCAACCCCCCACCCCGCGTATTTCCCTTTTTATGGGGAAACGGCCACGTCTCAAGGTTAGAGGAACCTATTAAAAACAAAATATGTAGGGGTCTTATTTTGTACATGGACAGAACTTGAGACTGAACAGCTTGTAGTAGGTCTACATCAGATTTCCCAACCTCATTCCCAGCAAAAGTCCTGAATTCGCCCGGGAAGGCTAGCTGTTTGGATAACATTTTATTTCTGTCCTTATGTCTTCACGTCCAGCCAATCTTTATGATTGTACCGAGAACTCCTGTCTTAACGGTGGTAGTTGCTTCGCCTCAACTCAAACGCCAGGAACCTATCGCTGTTTCTGCCGGACAGGATATACCGGAGAGTACTGCGAAACACTTGGTTCGTAAATTCATTATAATTCAGAATAATATAGGCCTATGAAGCTATAAATCTATTTAAAAACATAGTGTCACAGAGAGCGGCAAATATTCCAGTGTCTACAAAGTTACCCATAAGAGAGAAAATGCAACTATATCGTTGTCGGTTACCTAAGGGGTTTTTGCCAATAACATATTCAAAGGTCCGGTTGCGTTGTCATATTTTGTTTGCTTTCAAAAGTTTCTCAAATAATCAAAGATTTGTTTTCATTTCGACAGATCAAACTCCACAACCGAATGGATGTAATTCGAACCCCTGTGCAAATAATGCATCGTGTATGATCTCTCACGCCAACTCATCTCACTATTACTGTCTCTGTCCAATGGGTTACCAAGGAGAGAACTGCCAAGGTGGGTACTATCAGGCTGGGTTGAAGAGGCCTAAGTTTAGGTGGGTTAGGGTTGCTGGGTAAAGGCTGGGGTAGGATGGGTAGAGGTAGCTGGTTTGGGTTAAATTAGGCGGCCAAGCTGGTTTTAGGAAGAAAGGCTGGGCTGAGCTGGGCTAGAGGTGGTGGCACGGGCTGAGTTGGGTAGGGCAGGCTGAGGTGGACAGCTTGGACTGGCTGTATAAGATAAGCTGGGCAAGGAATGGAGGGGTTTGTGTAACTGGGCTACAAGAGAGAGGTTGGGTGTAGCTGGGCTAGGGAGAGAGGGGAGGGATTGGGTGTACCTGGGCTTAGGGGGAGGGAAGGGATTGGGTGTAACTGGGCAAGTTGGGAGAGAGGGGGCTTGGGTGTAGCTGGGCTTGGGGAAGGAAGGGATTGAATGTAGCTGGGCTTGGGAGAGAGGGGAGGGATTGGGTGTAGCTGAGCAAGTTGGCAGAGAGGGGTTGTGGGTAGCTGGGCTGGAGGGGGAGGGATTTTTTAGGTTATGTTTATGTGTAACACCAAACCCTGTCACGGTAGATATTTCAAATATTACTTCCCTTGTGTTAATGCACGCAGAGGCATCTTGCGGTACTGGTAGCTCACCGTGTCTGAATGGTGGTACTTGTGTGCTTACCATGGGGGGCTTCCGATGTGAGTGTGCTCGAGGCTATGGAGGAACACTCTGTCAGACAATGGGTAAGTTTTGGTATGATTTAATTTCATTTTCCACTCAAATAGCAATTATTATAATTGTTAAATTTGGAATGACGATTTGATGGATGTTTGAATTAACTGAAACTATGTCCATATTATCTGTTTGGTTTTAATCATAGTGACGTGTGAGATCAATCCATGTCAGAACGGTGGTTCTTGCTACAGCGATTTCCAGGGTGGGGTGACGTATATGTGCCGGTGCTCCAACGGGTTCAAAGGTCACGACTGCGACAAAATAGGTAAATGCTTACCGGTACTTCTCCCTTTCTGCTCAGCCTGGTGCCAAAGCGAGATGGTTTCCCGTGCGCAAGTGCCCCCTCAACGGTGACACAGAGACATTAAACAGACAGTTCTATGGGTTTGTGCACACCGAGAAGTTAGCCTGAATACCCAGCACCAAACGCACGCGAATTCGTCACCCTGAAAAAAAAAGTTTTAGCAGAAAACTCGCAAAATGGTGATATCAGGCTTGCCAATATGTGTACGGTAAAAAAATCTGTACATTTACATGGTTTTGAAAATTAATAGATGTCCCAAAACAAAACAGTACGTAGTGCCATTAAAAATCTCTCGAACGTATCAAGTGGGCGGGAAAAATGTCTATTTGCTAAAGAACCGTCCACAAAACAGGCGAGAGCTAATTATTTCCCTTCTCAAATCACACTGTCCAAATGCAACTTATAATTTGCCACCGACAATCATTATGTTCTGACACCTCTGTATTTTCTTCTGTGTGAACTGCAGATCCTTGTCTAAGCAACCCTTGTGGTAGCAACCGAAGATGTCTGATGGAGGAGGATGGTTCTTATGTTTGCTTGTGCCAATGCAGACCTGATGGAACTTGTGAAATTCCAGGTTAATATCTCGTATCGCATATTACTTTCTTCGCTGTGTACATCAATCAACATCTAACGAAGATGAAGTCTACAGGATATTAACCTACGTATAGGAAATAAAGGCTATTCCTTAATTCCTTGATATGAGACGACAAGCCATTGACAATCAGGCCAGCGTGTGACTGTGTTAGCCAAATTGATAACGCTGCACAAGATCCTTGCACGAACACATGATTATCATTCGAGGCTGTCGTCAGGGCGGAGAACGCCGCTGAATATACAAGGATCCGCAAAACAAGTGCAGCGTAACGAAATTGGGTCGATACCAGTTGTCGATTCCGGTTGCCGATGCTGTTGCTCTCAGACAATTGAGTGAATGGAATGCTTCTGGGCTAAACTTGCACCAACTTTAAAGTAGTGGAACCAGGCATGTCTCCCGTTTTGCCTTTTAGTACTGTTGTGTTTGCGTAGAGTCTTGTACGTCGGATGGTGACTGTAAAGACAGAATCAAATGTTGTAGCAATTGGCTAAGGCCAGACCTTCATGAACCCTCAAGGCATCATTCGCATTTCCATCTAATTCCATTTACAGGGAACATTTAATCTACTAAAAATTCCTTTCGTTTGAGGCACAAGTTTAAATGTAGACATGGAATGCGTCCATGCTCATACCACGCCGTCTTACAACATCCGATTAAATCACACCCGATATAGGACTTAAATGACTCATACAAGATGGCAGACATTTTGAATCGAGATCCCATCCATTCAACTGCATTTTTGATGTTATCATCCGTTAACTCCAGGATCAACCTGTCTAAGCTCGCCTTGTCTGAATGGCGGCACCTGTCGACCGAACATCGACGAAGGCTACACCTGCCAATGTCCATATGGATACGCAGGGGACCAGTGCGAGATTCGTAATGATACCACTAGCTGCCCGTCGAATCCATGTCAAAATGGCGGCGTGTGTTCCTCCTCTGGGGTCGCCTTCACTTGTACTTGTGCAGCGGGATATTTTGGCACTCTATGCCAGTACAGTAAGGACTCTTTTGCACCTATTTATTATCCAAACTCCCGTCGATTCTTTGCTGCACGAAATTCAGAGCAGTTTTACGGCTCCCATCGAAACTCATGATCTGACACTTCTGTTTATTACACTGCATACACCATTCGACATAATCTGACTTCTAGAACATTGTGGAGAAAAACACGAATGAGGCCAACTTCGAAATTTACCGTGAGCATTTGCCACCATTTGCTTAGTAATATGACTGTCCATTGCCCAAACTTAATCCTCTTCAATTGATTGAAGAACATTTAAAGTAGAAAACGTGTCCCTCATAATGTTGTGATTTCCTCTGCATTTAATAATCAAATAAGTACAAACAAAAGAGGAACAATAGGGGGTCCCCAGTTGCAGGCAAATACACACTTGTGTGTGTTTGTATCCACTCTGGTGTCAAAAAAGTACGGGCTCGCCATTCAGAGATGTACCAATTTATTTCTCTTCCTCCAGTATTTCTTCATGCTAACGACTAGTGTTTGAATTATTTTTGGTACTTTATTTCCCAGGTTTTTGCAGCAGCTTGCCGTGTCAAAACGGCGGATCCTGCCAGCTTACCGCCAGCGGTTACCGATGTCAGTGCGCTCAGGGGTACTTCGGCACCTACTGTGAGAACTCTGAACAAGTAGGTTGCGCTTCAGACCCCTGCAATAACGGTGGATTATGCTACGATTCCCCAACAAGTCCGGGAGCTTACTTCTGCGTGTGCGCGGAAGGATACGCCGGGACTAATTGCAACATTTCCGGTAGGTCTACTCTGTAGTAGCTGTATGTCTGAAATTGATCTGTCTGGAATTGAGATGTATGCTAGTCGTTTCCCAATATAGTGGTCCTCAATTTCAGACAGCGCTGAGAAAATCCAGGATGCATGTTCCCAAAAGATATATGTGACTTTTGATGTCAAAACAGCATTGGTTTCTGCTACAGAGATTTCTGTTTATTCGAAAGCAAGAAAACATTGTAAAGACATTACTTAATTTTTATTGAAAGGAAGTGTGGAATTAAATTAATGGTAGCATTGATTGACTCTTTGTGCAGCTAATGCCTGTGTAAGCCGACCATGCCTAAATGGTGGCACCTGTGAACCTCGTTCTACCGGCTTCCAATGCCAATGTGCACAAGGCTACATCGGAACTTACTGCCAAACACGCAGGGACGATTGTTCTCTAAACCCTTGTCAAAATGACGCCAGCTGTTCTGTCTCTGGGAATCTAGTCTTGTGTAGCTGTCAGACAGGATATTTTGGCGATCGCTGTCAGTTCTTGGGTAAGAAACGCTCTTTTGGAAGATTTCGAATGAGGGCCACGTCGATGCCTATTAGTGCTTATAGTGCAGAATAGGCGATTTCAAAGTAAAGCAAAGTTGTTTCCTTTGTTTTGAATTGCTATCAGGAGGAACCTGCTCTCCTAACCCCTGTCAAAATGGCGGGGGCTGTTCTGTGGCCGGGGGAGTCGTATCGTGTACCTGTGCTCAAGGGTATTATGGTAACCTGTGTCAGTTCAGTGGTAAGCAAGCATTCCATGGCTTCACAGTCGTCAAGGCTCTATTTAATTCTTTTAGCCCATGCTTTCTGATTAGGATGACTGATTAGGTGTCATTTGCTTAAATTTTATTTCTTATCATCAGTGAAACATCCTGTCTTATTTTATTGGGTTATGTTTTGGCAGCTGCTTGTACCAGTTCGCCTTGTCTCAACGGCGGCACCTGTCAAGTTCAGGCCAGTGGCTACCGTTGCATGTGCCCTATGGGTTTTATCGGCACACGATGCCAAACTACAGACGGTGGGCATATAGGTCAGTGCTCGCCTAATCCCTGCGAGAATGGCGCCACGTGTTCCTCATCTTCATCTGGTTTGTTCACCTGCATTTGCCCACTTGGGTTCTTTGGGCATTTCTGCCAATCTCACCGTAAGTCAACTTTGACTTTTGATAAATTTCAAATGCAACGACCAAGTTTATAAATACAGACGAATCAAGATGACGCTGACAAATCTGCAATGAGTTTTTGTAACTTTTTCATTACTGTCGTAAAATGTCTTTTACAAAAGGGAATTATTTGGTGAAAAGTTGAAAGACAAATGAAGGAGTTGAAGTGCTCCTGGAACTTTCCAAGGCTGTAAGTCCGCTGAAGGTCCTAAAACTGTGATAATGCCGGAATACAACAGTTAAAAGTGTCTAAACTTCTCGACTTATAAGGCAAAAGAGTCCTGAGCGTGACCACGAGAGGGCACAATTTTCTTAGCAACAGAGGCTCCTTTGGTAGGATCTACATTTCGCTGGTTCACAAACAACTACAAAATATGTGCGTTGTGGTGGCGTAGCTACCATAAAGAAATGAACACTCCCGACCCATATGGCTCTTTTTCACTGAACCAATGGGGGGTGCTTCTGCTCAAGCCGGATAGGCCTATATGACTTGAAATTACGTCATGAATAATATCTATTTTGTCTCAGAGGCATGCCTGAGCTCACCATGTTTCAATGGCGGAACCTGCCTTCCTGAAGGCCAAGGCTACAGGTGTCAATGTCCCCGAGGCTACAACGATTCGCGATGCCAGACGGGTAGTGAACCACTGCATAGCTGCTCGTCAAATCCTTGTCAGTACGGAGGAACCTGCGAGCCGAATGGCACAACTAGCTTCACCTGTCGGTGCACTCAGGGATTTTCAGGAATTCACTGCGAGAATGCCGGTACGTAACCTGCAGTTTAGAGGGTTGTAAAAAGTATCCACGCAATATGTACATTTTCGATGCACACCTTTCTGCTTTGTGCCACCTCAGAGGTAATACTGATAGTCTCCGTTGCGCGGATGAAGCAAGGGCCGGGGATTGTCATGGAGTTAGCGGCCAGATGCGGTATTCCCAGATATCGTAACATAATGATCTTGGTTAAAAGATGTATGTTGCTGCTACGTTGTGTAGCTTTTTAGTATTCATGGGGTCACTTCATGACAACCATATCTTTGATGAGACAAAACTGCTAAATACATTTAATTGCAAGCGTTGGTTTTGATGATGTCGTTTGTCAATCTCTTGCAGATAATCCGGCTTGTGTAACTCTCATGACCCAAAGCGATAACTGTGGTGGCAGGGGACAGTGTGATACAACGGCTGACAACCAAGTCAATTGCCTCTGCGACTCTCCTTTTTTCGGTATCCATTGTCAGTTTAACTCCATAGGTATCCCGCAGTTCATGGTGGACTTCTTCTGCCCAAATGAGGCCGCTAAGCGTGCGACCTACAGCGGTTGTCATGCCGTGTACCGTGATTCCACAGGTTGTAGCGGACATGGCTGTTGTAGCTGGGACTCTCGAGGAGGAGAAAAGTGCGAATGTTTCCGAGGATATGGCGGACCATATTGTGAACGATTCTACGGTTGAAGTTAACGTTAACCGAAACAAGTGGGATCGCAACTACAACTGGCATTCGGACTGGTACTGGTATCGGAAACCATATTTCACACAACACGCTGGGGTAATCAGACTTGAAAAAGGCTATAATGGAGGATGCTTTTCAGTGGGCAGTAAAGCATGACATTTCAACAGGGAAATCTTCCACAAGGCTTGACGGCTAGTCTCCTTTCAAGACTTGCAAAAAACTTCCAGTAGAAAAGTATATGATTCATCCCTGGACTGCTGTGTGATAAACATACCTGGACTGGTACAAGGTGGAGTCATCGGAAACCAACAACTGCTGCGGCCACAGGTATTGCTATCAGTTTAGCTTCTGATGCGAATCCAACAGTTTTTATGAAGGTGTTATTTGCAGCTTGCGAATTTCCCGTTGAATGAAATTGGGGTTCCTTTTCGTATCAAACTGTAAATTGTTTCAAACACTGTTTCATATCTGCCAGTAAGAATGTATTCGTCTGTGATCCCCCTTTATGCTTACAAGAAGTTGAACTTGTGGAAAAAATTCCTGACTGGAGAATATCTTGACCTCAATGTAATGTCTTTTACGCTGATGATTGATTTCACCACTTTAAATGAGATCGTAGTCGTTGCTTTTTCAAATTGCTTGTAAAATGCATTTCTTATTCTTTTATCATTGTCATCAAATACCTTAAACGATAAAATGTAACAATGTGACGAATTAATACTGTTTCTATTTTTGAGGTATTTTTAAAGCCCCGTGAAAGCTTTTGATTGTTTCAGAATTGCTAAATTTGTCTCTAGAATCTATGGTTAGCAATTAAAACACAATGTTGCTATCGCATTGTAGATATATTTAAATGTCAAACATTAGATGTCCAATTCCTAAACATCAGTGTCCAATGGCTAAACTATATCAATCACAACTCTAAACACGTTTAGTATTTAAACATATATTTACAATATAATTGCGAGAATGTGTTAGGCCTATAAAGGTGAACATGGTTTAACACAGTTTTTAGAGAACTGTTTCCAGAACACAAAATAGGCATTATTCATACTGCAACTTATTATATTGCTGGTAGTCAACTTGTGAAAGGGGACAACGTAATAGGTTCACGCATCTGAAATGAGCAGCAATGTGGAAAACCACTGGCCCATTTTTCTCAACCTTTCGAGCGGAATATTGGCAAGGTACAAGGCAAACGTAGGGCGTCACTTTGACCTCTAATCTGGCGTATTAAAGCAATGAAAACTTGCATTTTTAAGAACTGCAATTTTTAGACTGTGTTGTCTCGGGTGTAGAATGTTTTCGTGTTTGTAATTGTGGAATTTGACAGAAAGTTTTCCGGGCGAATTTATTTTGTCGTGTGATCGTTTAAACCACATCACCTTTCACTACTTTGGCCTCCTGTTTTTTGTTCTTTTTCATGGTAAGAGATTTACGTTAGAATTCTTTTCATACGTTCTTAGACCGCTTCTTGGGTCTTCCAAACATGTACCTTATACGCGAAGATAAACATATCCATGTGGCTGTTCTAAAATAATAATGTAAATAGCACCGCGAGTAGTTTAGCAATTAATAAAGTATAATGTCTGTAGTTTTTCATTAATAATCCAAATTCGCTGCACATAAAGTAAACTATAGATTATGCCTTTTGTTTTTGTACTCAAACGACGAGATAGCGATGTACGACACATGGCTGTTCAGACGTGTTTTGTGGGTAGCTCTTACAACTGTTATAAGGAATAACCGAAAGATGTATACGGGCGATTTACAAGAGGTGCGCCACCAAGAGTTTGCAACACGTTGGCCAATCATAACGCGCGAAATTTGTCGACCCTTTTCAAACGCGCATTGGGTCGACAAATTCTGCGCATTGTGATAGGCCAACACGTTGCAAACTCTTGGTGGTGCACTATTGTGAAAAGATATACTCTTAACTGATTTCGATGTTTAAATAAATGAATATATCATATCGACTAAAATGCATACTCCACAATGTTTTTGTTGTTAGGGGTTTGGGCTTCGTTTCTTTTCTGATCAACAGACAGACTGGTATGAAAACGGCTTTAATCAAACTGTAACAAATTCTTAGAGTGGAAAATTAGGCTGAGTTTATGATCGTCATAAACGAGCGTGGTGTTGACAATCATGTGACTGTGGGGGCAGCACTTCAAGCAAACTGTCTGCGACGTCCTTGCATCCTTCCTTTTGTAAAGAAAGAATAATTAACCCGGAAATAACATTCCAGTGAAAACTGGAAAAATCAAGTATAAAATGAGGAACAAAATCTACTTGTCGACCTGGATGGGATTCGGTCGGTGTGATATGAAGAGAAATACCACTGCACTAACTGAACTCCTTAAAGGGAGGCTGCAATGCATTTTTTAAAACACTAACTTTTAAATGTACCATTACATCTCAGTTAATCTTGTTTTCACTTTTATAGGGTATTTTGCTCCCTTTTTGACTTTTATGCTAATCAGTACTTCCCAGGAAGAGTTTCTTAATGTTGAAATAAAGTATATCATTAATTGATTTCTTTTAACCTTCCCCCCTCCTGCGAGAGATATTACTGCTGTAGTCGAGATGTCTCAGTATTTTGAAGTTATGGCCATCCTGAGTGGATTGTGCATATTGCCCTCTTGTCGTCCTTTGCTCGACTCTTCACGCATGGGTGATTCCATGATTTGAGTTTTAATTTTCCTCAGTCCATTGCACAGTTCAGATATCCATGATCTTGACAGTGACAAGAGTTTCAACACTGGCTCTCTCCGTCTCCCCCCCCCCTGTCAAAATTGAGACTGTCAGTGGGAAAACCCATCCAGTTTAATTTTCCCGATTGGCTAAAGCAAGTCATGTCAGTTCGTGTATATAAACCGAGAATAGATGACTATGGCCTTCTATACCTGCAGTTCAATCTTCCCTCTCGAAATCTGCATGAACGGCTACGTACATTAACTTGATAAAGCCTGGTCAGTACTCATACTTAAAGAGATCACGGCAGGTCGTTGTAGTGCTGGACCGCACAAAATCGTATCACACTATTTCAGTAATGTGAGCAGCATTCATTGGCCTGTGACGCACTGCGCTATTAAAATGAACGACGCATAGCACGAATAACTGGCTGGAAAGTGCACGTATAGGGATGGAGACTTCTAGCTATCTTCAGTAGACGACCATTGATGATGCGCTGTCTCGATGCTACTTAACGGCTAGAAATCCAACTCTGCGGGAAACCACACAGGCATAGACGGTTCACCTATTAAATGACATTGTCTTTCACGAGTTCATTTGTCGGGTAAGAGCACCATTACGACAAGTCATAACAGCGGGGATAAGTACCTTCAACTCGAGAACTGTCTACAGGCATGCAGTTGGCCTCCCGCCAGTGTCCTTCCTTAAGCAGTGGGTCTCATTCCAAATGGACTTGCAGCTTGCCAGTTTTAGTTGTTAGTGCCTGATGCTTTTAATTTTTCTGATGGTTTGACTTGCTGACATGCGCACCAAAGCTAACTAGTTGATTACATTACCCGACCTCAGTCGGCCAGGATGACTGTTCACAACGAGCTATGTATGGATCCACCGTTTATAGGCTGAATGACGTAGGGATGGGAGACTGTGACAACCTCGGAGACACTTGGAAGGTTAAGTAAAGCCAAGCAGATCATTTCATGTCCATACAAAAAGTGGGTTCCGTTGTATCAGGTGAGGTAGTATTTTGCAGCAGGAGGGATTGGCCATGGGTGTTGTTAGCGCCGTCAAGCGGTTCACCCGCGCCGTCATCCCCCATATAATCGTTCTCTCTCTGTTGTTTGGGTACCTGATATTTGGTGCTGCCGTCTTCAGCTACCTGGAGTCAGGCAATAGCGACGTGGAGATGTACAACCTGGAACGAGACGAGCTGAAAGAAAAGCTGATGAGTATAAAGGCGGAGAATGATTATTCAATCCCTTCTAGGAACGAGTCATCATTAGCACCAGGAATCCAGGAGGCTTCTACAGTAGCTGTTGGCACGTCTACACCGGACGAAGACGTTGGTGAGGTGGTGAACGAGCTGATGGACCGAAGCCTCAGGCCAGAGTGGAAGGTTGGAAGGATGCAGGCGGTGCAGAGTAATCGAGCTTGGTCCTTTGCAAGTTCCATGCTTTTTTGCTTGACAACCATCACCACCATAGGTAAGAGGTTGGAAATTGTTTGTCTGCATGTTGGCGAGAAAGACCAGTTGCTTACATCTGCAGCACTTAAAGGCTCTCACAATGCATTTAAAGACTTTGCCCTTTATGACCTAGCTGTTTTGGCTGTGTCGGGTGAAGAGGCATCGAAATGTGCCATGGATTTCCTTGTTTTGAGACTGATCATTCAGAATCTGGCAGTAACTATTTAAGATGCTGCAAACTATCTCGAAATTGCAAAAACAAATTATACTTAGGAAGTGTTGACTCCCCACATTCCTTATCTGAATGTTTATGAAATATTCTTGTTATCTGAGTTATTTAGAAACGTTTCAAAACTTCTCTTCACGTAGTCAACTCTGGGCTATCAGGTACTCGTGAATACTGCTTCATCGTCCTCGATTTTTGGAGAATACAATTCGCTTTTAAACCCAGAATCAAAATAAAGTTTTCTGCATTCACTTGCACGTAATGACTCAAAGATATAAATCCGAAGACACACGGTTTTCCCCTCTGCAAGAACTTTGGTTACAGTTACTTAAAACATACACATAGGAAATATTACATTCTAACTTGTATTATGAAATATGTTTTTTCTTTAAAATCAATTTTCTTTTTCAATGGGGGCTGGTTATGGTAGTAAGACGCAGAAGTATACGCTACATGTAGATCCATAAAAAGCCAAAGTGGAATACCGTGAACACGCAATGAACATTGTCACACAGAAATAATGTACCAGCCAATCAAACCCTTTTGATCAGGTCGTCGGTAACAACATTAACCCTTACCCCCTAGGGCGTATGTAAAATCATATTAAAATCGGAGGATTTAGGATTTTTATAGTCAGGAATGCTGATGAGCTGAAACATTTATGACTGAAGCCTCTTTGGAGACAGAAAGCAATCATTGACACATTGCTCATGAGAGATTTCTTCCTTGAGCACCCATTTCAGCTGTCGCTCCAACAAAATGCACGGAAGATATATCTTCATGAATTTCAATCAGGCCCCATCTCTTGGGTATCGTAACAACAGAATTCTTTTTTTGGTATATTGTTTAGTCTCATTACAATATCTTTTTAGGCATCTGAATCTAACCAGCTGTTCGAGATGAAAGGAAAGGACAAGGGTGTTAATTTAAAAGTTGGAAAGTGCAAAACGTATTTCCCTTTGGACTGAATTTTCACACCTGTGAAACAGGCACCAAATTAGTTCGTAAGTCTTCAAAACTCGAAACCCCGAGGCTCTGTGGAAGAAATATCGGTAACATATTGTCTAGACCAAAATGTCAACGGAAATGTTCCCTTCATGTTGTGAAACTACGGAGGATATGAGGATTGATGTATTTTTGAAGTGATCTAGATCTCTTGAATTTCGGTCCGCTTTATAGCTCGGGGTTACATGAATTTATAACCGCATGGGACATTTTCTGAGAACAGAGTACATTGATTTACAGCGCATTATGTGGAGTGAACTGACATGATTTGAAGCTTGGTCTTGACAATAATGTTCAGTGCATTCATTTTCAAGCTTCGCAGATCAAACAGTCGAGCACAGAGCATTGGTTGTATAGTCTCTCTCAGACTCACCATGAAGATATTCTTGCATTCCATACCCAAGTTGTACTTTAGCAAACTTGTTTATTTTCACATGACGTGCTGTGATTCAAGACATTCCCATTTCTCTGCTGAAACTAGATTTTATAATGTAAGTAACTGTTGAGGCAGCCTACTGCAATCTGACTAATGAGGCAAATAACTTGCAATCGAGACATTCATTAACGATGTGGAAGACATTTGGAGATATATCTAGTGGTTGATACACGGTGTCTGTTCGGACATCCACAATTCCATTGCACAAATAAAGGGCCTATGCAGGTAATTAATCCACAATAAACAGACATAATTATGTAAATATACACACTGCATTCCCTTGTCGTGTCCTTTTATAATGTTATCGAGTTGAGCTATAAAAGTAACCGGAAATTTGTGACGACAAAAAATTTGAATTCGGTTCATGACAATCCCTTAAATTAGAAAAGGTTGTAAACATGAGTATTTGTTGAAAGGGGCAGTAAGATTGAAATAACAGAAGTAAATCGCAAAGATCTCTGAATTTAATGTGTAAAATTAGAATATTTACATTTTCCATGAGAACTTCTCGAACATTCCAAAACTGAACTCTTCTTTAAGTTTTATTCTCGCGAACCCCGCTCGAATATTTGTTGAATAAAGGTTATGATTAATGCACATTCTAAGAAAAGGGTTTTCATCCAGTTACCAAGAATTGCGTGAAGTGACATTTTGCGCTGTCCACCAATAGCCAGTTGATTTAAAATTGTCGGAGTGTCTCATAGCTTACGATGAGCTGGTGTAAATTGCGAAACCATCTGTGCAGATTGGCTTGGCAGTCATACCACAGAAGGCAGAGTTAAAAACTATGTGTTACACAGACGTCTGTGTCGTGTTCAATTCAAATCCCATTAACACGATGGAATTCCAACCTGCCCTCCCGCCATCGTCTGAATATCATATCTTCTGACGAGCGTCATTTAAGCTACTTACTAGAAATAAAGATTGCAGTTACGCAAATGAGATTCAAACTTCCCTACTTTGAGCTTTTTCTTAAAACTATGGGACCACACAGATTGCAAGAGCTCAACCTAGCCACGAAATCCTAGGCAACTTTTACGCAAAACGAAGTCTTATTAAACAGAATGAGCTTATAGACCACAGTAGAACCAAGGCCTTAGTTGTTAAAGGGGACATCCCATAAACCATTTAGAGCTAGGCAAATATAGAGAGTTAGCACTTTGTTACTGGGGCTAGTTTGGGTGAGGGTTAGCTTGTATAGCCAAATATTATGGCTGATAAATAGGACTGGGCAAAAGCGGTAGTTTGTATGAAGTGAAATGAATAACACGAGCCCCGAGCTGGAACAAGAGAGGACGGAATTTTCCCAGAAACGGAGGCTCCTTTGGTCAAACTGCACTTCACTGGTTCACAAACGACTATAAATGCACACGTAGCGGCCGCGTCGCTACCAGCAAAATCAGGACACTCCCGACCAGCATAGCTCTTTTCAACTGAGTGATGAGGGGGTGTTTCTGCTCAAGGCGAATTTGGCTGTTCACGTGTTGTTGCGATTAAATTTACAGAACGAAATTGCTGGTAGTTCTATAAAAAAAAGTTACACTAATGCTACTTGCTCGTTTCGAAAATAGTTATTGGAGTTGGAATCATTTTGTGGGGGTATTAATGTTAAACTGTATATCTTACACCTGTTTTTCTCATCACAATGTGCTATATTCGTCACACTTAGAACACCCGTGCAATTTCAAGTCAAGCATTAAATTAAACGAGTTGGTCTACCTTCAACTTGCACGCAGGCAGTTTCTAATTTGCCGCAGTTAGCAAACTGCTAGTTACTTATTCTCCAAGCTATATAGACAAAAGTCATTTGATTACATTCAAGCGAGACACGATTGAAGAAACATGCAGAGTAACAACTCAGGCGCAAATATGTTATTAAGGAATTGTCAGTATCAGAAGGGACTATCACTCTCGCGAACGGCACCTCTCTCGCACATTCACGGTGGCCTGTTCTCGAAAATCTATCAGATGTGATGAATCGTTAAATCACATGAACTCAAGGTTGAAGAGCGCAACATACAAAACTGATCAGTTAGACACACTAAAAGGTGCAAATGTAACGCATTGTCATCTTGGTTTGAATAAATTTGCACTCCACTAGCACGCAATGCGTGACCCGTTTTTCGCATGCAAGAAATAGGCCAAGAAGTCATGATCAACTGGGAAGAATAAGGTCGTGTCATGTGGCCTACTATTGTGGCCATATTACTCCCCACATTACCTTCCGACCCCTGCAAATCCCATCCAGAGTATCCTCGATTGTTTCGCGAGGACAACCCCAAAGCAAGAGATGATTGGACTCCTCACGGTTAGAACTCGACCGTTCATACCGTTGATGAACTAGTAGCGTTCTGCTTTTTGCCCAAGTTTTCTAAGGCTGCCCTACATCAAGCTGAGGGTCATGGAGCCAGTCTTTGAATTTCATACAGACACATTCCACTAATTTTGATTACCATTCATGCAGTTCCTTTCGCTGTCACTATTGAATTCTCCACAATTCTCATTCCCTCTTATCTTAGCGAATTTTAACACCGTGTTAATTTGCTGCTGTCTGAAATTTTTTACATTTTCTTCCGAAAATTTTGACTTTCAAGTACAGTACATGTATAATTATATTGTTTACCGATATTGTTGTAAAGAGAATACATGCAAGAAATCTCTTTACAAGACCGGTAATAACATGTAACTGTAAGGACTGTGGGTAGTGCCGGTTAGTGAATTAATGAAACCCACAGAGCTCAGTTCGGCCAGCAACATATATAAAGCTAGGTCCTGTAACCCGCGTCATTGCACTATCACGCCAACACCTAGATGTGGTACACTGCGTTCGTTTAGTCCAAAGCAGTAGTAATAATGAGAAGTTGAACATCACACTGACTACGGCGTAGCAAACGCTGCATGTAGGATCATTAAGTTTACATCTGGATTCACGTATGTCATATCCTCCGTCTGGCTTGGGTAGAGGAAATGCCGATGTTCATATTTATACATTCCTGTTCAAAACAAACTTCAGCATAAAAGCTTCAAACTATATGTTCTCATATGGAAGATGACTTCTTCATACATGACAGTCGTCATCTTGCAAAGTATCTCAGGCTGTCACTATCTCCCTTAAAATTAGACAGAATCTAAAAAACATAGGTAACAGCCCTACCGCCACAGAATTAAGTTTATTTTCCTGACGCAAATCACATTTTTAGCCATTGCACCTGACTACCACTTATACCTTCCGTGTTTATGTTCACAAGCAGAAAAAAAAATGCGATTCCTCTTGACTGACCATGCCTGCTCATTCATGAACACTACCAATTTGTTATCTTAAGATATCCTTTAGTTTACATCAAACCTTTAGCGTTAAAGTTATCGACAGCAGGTTAGTCATTGCGGAGAACCGTGTGTTCTCTCTCTCTCTCGGGAATGCATTTTGATGTTGAGGTAAGGCCTTTTGCGAACTAAGTAAAAAAAATTCGCATTTTGGACATTACATTGTGCGATATAAAATCAGTTTAACAAATCAAATGTCAAGGGAAATTATGCCACTGAAACATGAAATTCTGATAAAGCAGAAGGTGGGAACGAGGTTGATAAGACATTTTTATATATATATAGGTAGGCCTATACAATAAAAACCAATCTTGCTTGACATCACTAGTCACTCGTAGAAGGATTAGTCACGTACGAACTATAGGAGGGGGCAAATACGCCACACAATAAATAAGTAACCTTGTTAACGATACACTGGGGTGAGGCCTTTGACATATGTTCCATCTATTGACTGGTTATTAACGACACCGTTTTCACTGTTTATTCCGGACCAAGAGTCACTCCAGTGACATTTTCGAAGGCTTTACCAGAAACATTCTGAAGAGGTAGATAAATGTTTCTCAAGAGGACGAAAGAAATTCCAACCATGAACCTATTCGCAGTGACTGATAGGCTGGAGCATTTGCTCTGCCAGTCAATGGTGTGTCATTGGCACGTAAATTGCACTTTCATTATAATGTCGTGACGCGTATCACAAATACGTTGCATCAAGGCACAGTTGGGCTGTCAGAGCTTCCCTACCCCCGATAAAAACCACACGTCATCTACGTGTAAGAACAAACGGTCAGTTGTGCGTCAGTTTTGCAATGGCATCATGGTGTAGCGTGAAATTCGGAGTCTACAAAACAGTGACCTCTTGGACAAAATGCGCCCTCACGTTAATAGTATACTGCACCTGCCCACAGAGAGTGAGAGTCATGAGATTTCATTACATGATAATGGCAGACACAGCTCAATATCAAACCACATTCAAACTTATTTTTGGGGTGCATATATTACAAATTCTAAATACAAGTGCTTAATTTTTTCATGTAATGCGCCTTTCAATGTTCCCAAAGATGTTTTTTTCTGATGTGCTGTGTGAGGTATAGAGAAACGTACAATTGAAACAAATTCATAGTGGTGTCCCTGTAACTAAATGATTACCTAAAACCAGTGTCGCTACTTCACTTTATTCCTTATTTAAATACTTTCAAGGTTTACTATAGGAGTGTTTATAGGACGTATGATCACTTGATCAGGCTGTCTCGAATTATCCACGAAGCTGAAGTCTTTCAAGGACAATGAACCCCTTTTCATACATTCCTATGTCGCGCCCCTGTACGCAACATCACGCACGTAGAATTTCCTCTCCTGAAAATCCTTTATTTGATGTTACCATTTATACGAATGGCCCGAAGTATCGATTTAGTTAGCGGTGGGTAATCGGATTTGGTGGTCATTATACCCCGCTGTAAATGAGATCCACGGTCTCAAGCCTACTGGCGCGTGGCTGAGCACTACGAGGCCCCGCCCCCGTGAGAGACCTACCTTGATGTGAGTGCCATTACCTGTCTGGTAAACGAGTCTCGTAACAAGACTAAATGCCACATGGGTTGCAAATGTCTTGTCATAATTGATTGAATACGGCAGGAGGTAATGACAACACGGCGTCTCTTGTCAGGCATTACTGTCTGCAGTTTAAAGACACGGTATCGAAAGTTTACAAGGCATCGGTTACAAGCTCATTAGTTTTTGAAGATGCGTAAAAGCTCTAACTTCGTTGAGGGAAATACCCAGTTTTGCAGTTTTGCGAAAATTATTTTTTGTCCTAGAGGGACTGTTTTTTCTTAATGAGATTGGGCGAACCAATCATGTTATATCAATCAACATGTCCCTGGTGTCTTTTAATGCTTATGTTTAATATCCAAACACCAGGTTCACGACTTGTCAAACAATCGACAGACAAGAATAATGATGATCGTGGGGAATCTGCTTGTGTTGTTTACAACCCTCTCCCCTCAAAAGAGGAGAAACAGTCATTTAAAGACAATTAAAACGATTACACATTTTTGCTAAAGAGAAAGGGTTCGCGCTATCTCTCCCGCCTTTTACAAAATTATGTTCTAAGTTACTAAAGACATACAAAATTGAATCGATTTTACCTGGCGCTACTTTTTCCAGGGCCACTTCCGATGTGACTGTTGTGTAATCCTATAGCACAAGATTCGAGTGTAAATGATTATTAAAAAGCTAAGTGTCGTCTTTTTGTTTATACTGATGTGTCTGCATTTGAAGATTTTATCTATGGACACAAGAATATTGCAGAAGAGATCTCTCTTTTCTCCTGATATTCTTTAGGTTACGGTGACGTGGTTCCGGTGACCGTTGAAGGGAAGGTATTCTGCGTGATTTACTCGATATTTGGCATCCCACTCACCATGCTCTACATGGGAGGAATAGGTAGCTTCCTGGCCCGTCTTATCTTGACTCTCTGCAAGATTCTTCATCTAGGGCAGCCCATTAAGCGGGCTATGTGCCCCTGTGGGACCAGGCGCAAGAGCGAGTCCTATGAAGCCGCCAAGTCGTCCTCCAAGCGCAAGACAAGCCAGGCAAAAGAGGTTCAGGAGGAGAAGGCCGAGAAGGATGGGTCGATGGCTGAGCTGTCTGTGGTGACGACCCAGCATGGAGTGGAGGCGGGCCATGGGGTAACATCCAGCGTGGAAGACGAATTGGAAGCTCCGGTGTTACTCGTTGTAGCTATCATAACGGGCTACATGTGCGCGGGAGCATTCTTGATGGCAGGCATCGAGGATTGGTCCTATGGAGAAGCTCTCTACTTCACTTTCATCACCCTGACAACAATCGGATTTGGGGACTACGTTCCTATGATGCTGTACAAGGAAGATGCATTCTTCGTTTGCATGGTCTACGCGCTTTTTGGTCTGGCTGTGATATCTATGTGCATTGCCCTAGTCCAAGCAAAGGTTCGTCGTCTTGGTAATCGATTCTGGGACTGCATTGGATGTTAAATTTACCCACAGGTACACCAACAGGCTTTCAAATTCATCCCTATACCAGTATTGTACATGTCAATCAAACTTCTTGTCATTCACTCACACCAAGCGGCGTTGCGCTTAGTTGTAGTGATTTGTATCGCACGAAGTCTATGCTTGAACTCGAAACATCCGAAGAACTGATATCGAAGCTAACCACCACTTCAACGTCTGCAAAGAGTCTAATCGTACATGTATGATCGTATATAACATCGATACCGTTTAAGATTTGCTTTTTATAACCTGTACTTGTCTTTACTACCATCAGGTTCACTTGTGCCTCATTTTGAATCCAGTTTAAAGTTTATTTACACATATAAATCGTAAACTAACTTATAAAATCAACTTGATACTGTTTGCCATGTCAGTGTGGTAAAACACACGTATTGTATTGCATTTCAAGTGAAATCTAATGGGGCTCAAAACAATTACATGTATACACGCTTGCCTTTTGGCGTCTTTAGCTGGAAAATCATATTTCCCATAGATACGCGTTATTTCCAGTCATGGCCGAGTACATCTGACCCAGCTACGAGTAGATTTAGCGCCCTCTTGCTGTATGTGGCTAGTAAAGCAGTGACGTCATGAGATGTAATGTGAAAAGTACAAGGGGTTGTTTATTTAAATATCAAATAAGTTCGGTCATTGTGATGCCTCTGATAAGTAACATATTGTGATGTATGTAGGATTTTCTTTGTCTGTATACGAAGATGCAATTTTGAAACTTCAATATTACACGTACAATAAATAACTCAAACGCAGTATTTATGACGTCACATTTATGCTAAATACGACCCACGACCAACATCCCAAGACAAACACTAACACAAGACTGCAATTACAGATTTGAGGGAATCCTTCTTGGGTAATAATTCTACGAGTATTTACACTACCAATGACATTAAGAAGCAACTCAGTATATGTTAGCATTACTCTCAGTATGCACAATTAACACGCACATAAATAGACACATATAGGCCTATATAGAATGTTACATTGTCAAGATTTTATTGTAAATTAATTGTTCAAAATGTTAACCTTTACATAAAGGTTCTAATTATGATCAGTAACCTTTCGGCATACTTCACACTAATTTACCACATTCATCACACCAAAAACACTTTTTAAATCTCATACGCCTTTTATGAAACATTGTGTAAGCATTAATGGCATGGTTGAAAATATCTTTTAAAAAAGTGTAAGCCTATTGTTATGTTGCATGAAGAAAAAAACGCATGGAAAAGCAGCTTACGCGTTTCAATACTGAAAGATTTGCTACGCTGATTATGAGTGATAAAGAAAAAAAGACAGAACTTTCGAACGTCGTCCAGACTTTCTTTCCCTTTAAGTGCGTCTTTGGTCGATAGAAGACTTGATATTGAAGGATTATGTATTTGAGGCGTCTGTTCAAGCCATTAAAAAAATCGCATTGTAATGACTTCGTGCGTGTGCCAGCGAGAAGGGTGCGTTCACCAAACAACATCACGATTTTGGTAGGCATTTATGTTCGTACGCATTCCCAGCAGGAGCTCCCAGTAATAGAGCTTGAAAGTTGACCCCTGATGGCGCGCTTCCGAAACCCTTGGATGGGAAAAATAAGTGCACAAATTGTACAATTTAGAACATTTTTTTCGTTAAGTTACTCCAAAAAATCCATCTTAGAAAGACGGCTTTGGAAGATATTTGCAAGTATATCAGTTTATACAAACTGAAAAATCACCTGACCTAAAAGAGAAATATCCTTCAAAAATTGACCTATCACTTTCGAAATTCTATTAACACACGTACAGTGTACAGTGCATGCGGAAGTCTCATACCCAGAGGAACATTTACGGTTTGGAATTTTACAGTCGTCAGTCGTTAAATGCTGAAATAAAACAGATAAAAATATTTTATACACTTTTATAATTTATAAAGTAATAAATTTTAAGCAGTAGTCTACCTTTACGAAGGATTCTAATATTTTATCTCACCCTTGCTGACAAGAACTGCGTCATGTCAACTCACTGGAATCCGGAACCCATCGATTGCAGGTAGGTAAATCTTTGCAACGTTGTACAATCTCGTTTCCACAGAAGCCCGGCCCGAGGAGTGAAAACAAACGTGCATGAACAAGGGGACGTGGTTACGATACCACCGGAAGTGAAAGGTCGTTACTGAAATTCGTTTTTTACCCATCTCCAGATGACTTTTCTGAAATATTACTTGAGGAAAACAAAGCTAAAATGTAAATATGAGTGTTTTATGGGGTGGTTTGAGTTGGGAATCATTCTTCCAAAAATTATCGAACGTGACAGGACGGCCCATGTAAAATCCCAAAAGGCGGACAGCCCGAGGGTTCCAAAGCTCGCTGCGAGACCTTCAGGCCTAACTTTCAGGCTCTATTTCAGGCTCTATTTCGTAAATCTTTTGCGTTTTAGCGCGGGTGGACATTGAGTGTGCGGCACCAGTGGTTTTTGACAGTTGGTCCGCCCTCTTTTCATCGTCAGTGAGCAAGAAGTACTCGTGTACAGAACTTATGGATCCAGTTAGAATCTCCGCCTCTGGCGTCAGCTAACGCAGGTGGTTGGTGACATGAGCGCCCTCTTGCAGGGAATCGATTTAACAACGTCTTGAGCCAAGACTATCCCTCTGATTCGTCTACATACAAAAATGCAGTGGCGTGATAACATAACCTCTTATTTCATTCCACGATGATACATTGACTATCAAGTTCCGTAAAAGCACTTACGTCAATGCAGGGAGGATGCAAGCTTCGCATCCTATACTTCGCCGCTGGTACATCTTTCTGTAACCGCAACTGCGAAACGATCCTGTCTTCTTGTTTCCTACCTTCATGCTGTCGCTAGTGGTTGGTGACTACATTTCCTTCCTGTTTGGTGAGTGCAAAAGCTCTTGCAATTATTGTGCTATATTAATGATTTGTGGGGTACGGTTCCCTTGCTTCACTTGACCAAACTTTTCTGTGATTTGCGCGCTTAAAGCAGTGTCAAATTACAAGTCACTCAAACATAATGAATAAGTACACGCTCAGTTCGTTCTAGCTTCAATTAGCTCTTTGGTATAGTAAGGTACATCAGCCTTTTAATGTGGTAACTGGGCCCAAGAGCCGCCTGACGAGTCTATGTCACTACACGTTTACGCAGTGTACATGTACAGTATACTTCACAGTTAAGGTCATTATCTGAAAATGCTTAGCAATGAAAACTGTTTACAGACGAGCTCTCTTCTTTTAGCGGAACTTCACACAAATTTGCTTATCAGACATTTAATGCTCTTCAATACTACTCATCTTATCAAATGGGTCATTCGGTTATGGACTTTGCTTAGTTCTCTAACTCCAAAGGTAATATCATGTCTGACTTAATGCCAAACATCAATCAGTACATCTTGAAAGTTTGCATGTTGAAAACCACGAATAAGATAAACTCGAGCACGGTAAAGCCACCTGCGACTTCCTATATTCGGAATCATTTTTGGCCCGTTTGAATTTGCCATTTGGGCTCAAAATGATATCAAACCGTACATGAAGTATGGGAAAATCTAGCTGCACGAATTATGATGTCAAAAAATTAAAATGAAAGTTTACAATCGGTGATTTTCAATAATATCAACCACCTCAAATACAGGTTGAATGAAACGTTATACGTAGTTATATTTGTGCATTATTCAAAATGGCTGTCTATTCTTCGAAATATACATTCCCTTCAGTTAAGTAAAATTAAACTAGAGCGTATGACTCTTTGAACTAAATTCCGTCTGTGCAGGGAAAGGAAACTATTTACTCGTCTGTCATGAATTACAAAAAGCAAGCACAACTGTGTTCTTGAAGTACTCTCTAAATAAACTGTGTAGTTATAATTGATTAGATCAGATCCAAGTAACCTCCAGCAGTTATAAACGTCCGATTGACAATGGCGTAGATCCCATTGGCGTCGATCCCATTGGAAAACCAGTAACAGTACCGTTACGATTAATTGGTTAAGTACATAGAAACCGGGGAATCTACTTGCAAGTGAGTGAATGTGCACGCACATACGGAGCATGATTCATTCTTGCCGGTCCGCAATCCAACGAAGCTACGAATTTTTGCTTTAATTTGTTTCTTTTCATGCTTGCTGAACTTAGTTGCGGAACAGGAAACTCACAAATTAATCCAGGCACAACAGTGCTTGCTTTAGAGGTCAAAACGGACTCGGCGTGGTTTGCAAATGACCGTGGCATTTAATGTTTTGAAGAACAATGAATGGTAGTTAAAATAAGGAGTCATTCAGGCAGAATCAGAGAAATTTAACGATATTTATTTCCTCTGAAAATTTCATGAAGACAGCTGGAGCACAGACACGGGCGCGGCTCTTGAAATGTTTCATTATTCCAAACACCGCATCATTACTATTCAGAAATAATAAGAATTCTACAATAATTTCGGCAGGTGAATCGATGCCGAAGATTTGGCGTACTGGAAGGGCAATTCTGATAAACAATAATTAACAATTCAAATGCTTTTCGCCCTATCAGCCTTCAAGATAGTGTTTATTTTGATTGACTCTTCTATTTTGGAGTGGTAACTCAATTATGTAGCTCATTCGTGGGAAGGGTTCAGGTGCGTGACATCAGAAAGAGTTGCCGGTCATGATACTGCATTTTCAGGCAGTCAATCAAAGCGCGTCCAGTAGGTTAAATGGACTCGGCCTTCCTGGGTTTGTTCTATGCCAAGCTAAGGAGAGCTGATCATTATGCATAATGTAGCCGGGGTCCTCCATGACCGTCGAGTTCGTGAATGCTTTCAAAATTAAGCTGCACTGCTTGAGCCTACAGAGATGTTTACCTCTGTTTCAGCTTCCAACGAGTCCTGGTTGGAATGGATTGGGTTCTCAACCCACAATTCCTCCGAATAAACTGCATGTTTTTGTTCCAAATCTGAATCTGGATTGCTCCGTGTTTCCTCAAAGATTCACAAGGGTCCTGCAGGCCAGTGATTTAACCCTTCCCTACAAAACTGCCAAAAAGAAATCAAATAGCAAGGAAGGATTGCTTATGTACTGTAAAAAAAAATACACTTCAATGATTTTATGCAAGAGCACACGCACGTCCTCCAATAATTCTATATAATTCTATAATGCTATGTACGCAAAAACCTGAATTTCTGTTAAAAACCAGGGAAAATGCAATCAGTGGCCCCTTTAAGCAACGCAGCAAAGATGGTACACGCCAATGCAATGCCCACAAGTAGTTGATATAAATATCTTTCGCTATAGAGTACAAACAACATGTGCATTTTCCCTGGACGGCACTTCGGGAAGTTACATATGTGGCAAGCCAGGCGGATGAAAGCGACATTTCACCAGTTGCCAAGATATCTCAAGTGGGGCCCTGCAAAACACTCTCCTTCAGAGGGAAATATATCTGACGTCAGGGGTCCAAAGACTACGCGGAAAATTGACTGCTAAAATGTCTCAAAATAACACGAGGCTCGCTCTTTCCCCAGGGTCGGATGTAGGTCCGGTAACGAGAGGAAAAACAAGTCCATCGCTGTTTGGTGTGCTCTGACATAGGTCGTCCTGGTTGTAGGCTTTTCAGTAATAGAACGGTGCCAACACTAGGTTTAAATCACTCTGCTTAACTAGGAGTGTTTAACAGAAATAAAAGAGACTAAATGACCAGCATTTTTCCTCCAAAATTTAACTATTTGGGCTTCTATACTAAGCCTTATAGATATGAAAAATTCGTTGGATAGTTGTTTCATGTACCGCTATACGTAACAAAGCCATTTTGGAAAGAAACAATGCAACCATTCTATATACTCTAATTTTGTAAAAAAAAATGCACCCGGGCGTATACGTATGAAGTTATGGTTTTCCGCATCGCGCGACTGCAAGGCAAAAACACAGAGCGTTATGACGTCAGAAGGGACCTTGGACCATTTCGGTGAAGAGAAAACGAACCAGACTGGTTACGCAGTTTGATATAATTACCTTGTGCTGGCCCGAGTCAACGATAACCCAGAGGGTTACTCAAAGCATTCCAAACAATCACGTGCTTTTTTACGAATGAGATTCCATAAAAATGGAAAAGTGAGGAAGAGTTTACCAAACGTGCTCGTCTCAGCGACGCCTAGATTTGGGAGAGATGCTCGTTTCCAATCTAATAGTTTCACGACCGAGACAGATCAGGGGCTGGGGCGAAAATCGCTGGAGATAGAGAGTATTATGGCCATCTCCTTGGCGTTTTGACTGTGGCCGTGAGACATAAAATCGTTGTTGAAGTTTTGTGCATGTACAAAACAAACGAAATGCACATTATGGCGCCCTCCCATCAACATTGCCATGCGGAGAAGCACAGCAATCATAAAAGGAGAACGTGTAAAGATTGAAATCCAAGAATCTGAAGTTTTTATTTCGAAAATCATTTTAATGGGAGTGGAACGCCTTGTGAACAAAAATACATTGAAACTGAGACCTCGCATTATAAGCAGCCTTTGACGTGTACTGAATGATTTCTTTCATTTCTTTTGTACGTTCTGGTTGGGTTAGTAAAATGTGAAATGATTTCAGGGTACCGTGCAATTTTTTACCATCTAAGGAGTCATTTCTACCAGGCATACGGGTCACCGATAAATAAAACTATTCACTACTGCCCTGGAATGTTCAGTCCACAGCCGCTCGAACTCAGAAAGAAATGGTCGAACTTAGAGCTCTTCAGAGTATTGTGGGGTGACAAGGCAAGTCCCGTTTATCAAACCAAAGTCAACAATTCAAACTAATTCTAATGTACATCTTCTTCCTCCGTCACCATCGACGCTTCACCAAGAAGTACTTCAAGACGAGTGAATGCTTTTAGTGGCTTGTCTTTATAAAAAAAAAATGCAGGCGTTTGCAACTGAAGTAAACTGGATAAGTGCTTACTCCATGCGTGACAATGACTTGGACTTGATGTAGATACAGTATGCACCAGTTCGGCATTTCAAAAAGCCGAGGTCTTTATGGCTGCGCTGATAGGACAGACTATCGCGCGAGCGCCTAGCTATGCCGAATAGCCTTGTCCTGAGCATGCGTTGTTGAAATACCGACCTGACTCATTAAAAACTATAGGGGTGGTAATAAGAAACTACAGCTAATTCAGACACAGATTTGAGAAAAGACAGAAGGACAGAAATACCAAAAGTACAGATTGAGAAATTGTGTAAATGGCATGACTCATCTGAGGTTAATATTGACAGAATCCAATCAATATCTCTGCCTCAAGACTTAAAAGATGAATTCTGTGATCCACTCTCTCTCGCTCTAGAATATCTTTTGAACAAATAGATTACCTGACTTTACCGAAAATCGGTGCTAATTTCGAAGACTGGTGTCTCTTTAGACGGAGTACCATCAGTTAACATCTACAGGTTGAGGAAAGGTGCGAAGGCGGACATCTATTAATCGTTAGTTTCTTGTGACCTGTCTTCTTGCAGATTTTGATGTCTAAAGTAAAAAAAATGGGCATATCTTATGTTGTGGAACACGAAACCAACAAGACTTTCTTCACGTTCTTCTCCGAGTTTGACAGAGCTTGGAAAGACAGCCACATCCTCGTCAACATCATCCTGGGGTTCCTATTCGTCATGTCCTTGGGCGGCAACACCCTGGTCATCTCCTTCTTCGTCCGTTTCAAGGCCATTCGCCAAGTGACCAATCTCTTTATTACCAACTTGGCTGTGTCTAACCTTACCTTTTCCATCTTGGTCCCCCTGGTAATGACAACGCAGGTGACAGGCGACTGGGTGGTTGGTGACGCACTTTGCCACTTAGCGACAGCCATCGAGTTCATGAGTGGCATTGTCTGTGCGTGGACTATGGTTCTGATCAGCGTCGATCGCTACCAAACAATCGTCAAGCTGCCAGGCCGGCGATCTACACTCAAAGGCACACTGGTCCGTGTGGTGCTGGTGTGGATCGGAGCCATATTTTTCACCAGTCCTCTTGCAGTGTTCTTCAGGACGGTTGAATCTGCAATCAAGGACAAGTCCAAGAATGTCCTCCGGAGAGTGATCGTCTGTTCAGTGGATGCACCTGGTCCTCATTACATGTTGTTGATTTACGCATGCATCAACATCTTCCTGGTGTTCATCATTCCACTGACCATCATCACGAGGAACTATCGGGCCATCATGAAGAAGTTCTCCTCCAGCGTCCAGCGGATGCGAAACCACATGGAATCGGCTCCCAGGACCCGTATCAGCTCAGTTCGAGCTGCGGCCCATGTCCACAAGGAGGCTCGCGTCCTACGGATGCTGATCGCTATGGTAGTCCTCTTTGTACTCATGTGGGGTCCCGTGACTGTTTTCATCTTGGCCTACACGGCCGACTACGAGAACCAGATCATTCAATCGTACCAGCTGACAACTGTGTTCATTATAACCTACGCTAATGCCGCCTTGAATCCTGTGGTGTATGGGATATTGAATGAACAGTATCAGAGTCAGTTCCGACGGCTCTTCAACCGGATCCGGTGCAAAGTGACTCTGTGTGACACCTCGGTGAGAGAAAATGGCAGCACAGTGGGACGAAACAGCATCAGGCAAGTAATACGCACGCTGAGTGGCAGGGAAATTCAGAACAAAAGATATGACAACGGTGACGGATTCTGTGAGAATGTTATGGACAACATCTGTGAAGAAACACAATCTTAACTATAATAAATGCACACGTAGGGTCAAAAGATTTAATTGTATTCTAATTACGTGTTCCAAAGATGCACATTTTAAAATATCATCCACATTATTTTCACAATTATAATTGCACACAAACACAAAGTGGGGAATACCTTATCGATAAGAGTCTTGAGGGACACACTCCTTAGCACTTTGTATGATATTTACTCAAGAAGTTTTAGTTTAGGAATTGGGACAAAGTGCCAAAATAACTTTTTTCGAAAAGTTAAAAAAAGCCAAAGTTTGGAACAAAACTGTCTAAAAGGCTCTACTTTTGAGACATTTATCATTCTCCACGCATTTCATATCTCACAATAATGTATTTGTTTCAGATCTGATGTGGATCATATCATTGTGTGTTTTTTATGTGTAAAATGGTAAAAACTGTTGTTAAAGAAGCAAAGCACATCTGTACAATTCGAAGGTACTTTCTGACACCTGGGTACACGTTTACTGTGTAGCCAAAGCATATTACGTACTCCTGGGGAGGCACTATTGACACCATCAAGTATTTCTTCTTAGAAAGAATAATTGCTATTTTCATGGTTATCTAAATAACTAGTGATGTTTCTGGGGTATCACTCAACAATACCGCCGTTTCACCAAGAGATTGCAACGTGTTCGCCAATCACAATGTGCGAAAGTTGTCGACCCAAAGCGCGTTTAGAAGGGGTCGACAACTTTTGAGCGTTGTGAATGGCCAACGCGTTGCAAACTCTTGGAGGCGCCCTATTGTAAAACGGCCGTATTACATTACTACAATTGTTATTAGGAAACATATTCTCTGGTGCATTTTCAAGGGCTTTTTAGAATCAGAATGTTTCAAGATAATCATTTTATCTACTTGAATAGTAACGTCAAGAATATCAGCAGATTATGAAAGACAACCAGGCAACCAAAAACATAAGGATGAGAAAACAGCTGAGAAATGTATACAATGAAATCGCTTCAACATACAGCAAACTTAGTAAAACTCTCACACATTTAATGTTGACAAGCATGTATGAAGCCTTTCTTTACCAAAAATACTCTTTCGTCAGAAGAAAACATCGCCCTAATTCTAATATTTCATGTTATAGAAAAAAATACTCGAATAGAAACAGGGCAAGAGCAAAAGAACTTTCAGCTTTCTCTAATTTATGAGCCAACTGCAACTCCTGAATGTGGTCAGAATTCACATTTTGTGGACACATTTCTAGAGAGCTTCAGACAAGCTACACGGTAAATCCTGCAGCCTGTAGTAACACATAGAAATTCTATGACACCAGGTGAGTGTTCAATGAAAAAAGTAAGCCATCAGCTTTAAGAGGAAAATATTTAATGCTTTTTTTAATGGGCTTCAAGACTCTTTTTAAGAAGCACGCCCAATAAAGTTTATCTACACAAGAAAGTAACACCTGCAATATCAACACATCTGCATTTCACTTCTTTAAGGCATTCACAATCGATCAGTAAAATATGGGCGGCCATTGGGACAAGAAAGACAAAACGAAAATAATAAATAAAACCAAGAAATACAAATTTATATATTCGTCGTTTCTCTTTATACTTTTCTCATTCATATTTGTCTGGTGAATTTATATGTTTCGTTTGTATTTATATTTATCGTATGTGATTGTATTTTTCATTTATGTTTATATTTTTCGTTTGTATGACATTTCTCTATGTATATTTATATTACTTGGTTTTATTTATAATATTTGTCTTTTTTGCCCCAATGGCTGCCCATAGTAAAACCTTTGGCCAAGCCATGCACTGGATATGCAACAATACAATGTCTACTTTACAAAAAAGTTACAGGAACCAGACGAATCACTTGGTTTTAACCAGGACTTTGTTACCAAAAGGAGTGGGAAAACAAAGAAAACACAGAGAATTTCAGAATTTGGGATCCTCAAATCTGTTCTTTTAAATAGAACTTTGTTGTAACAGGTGTTCTTTGTATCAAGAGTAGACTGTAATTGTAAAAATAAATCTTGTTAAATAAACAGTCTACCATTAAAAAAACCAAACTTCTTCCAATTTCAATGTGCAGATCAATTAGTAGAAGACTATTTGTAAAGGGTGCACATGATCTCATTAAGGTGGAGAGGTTAGTACATTCCAGCCAATAAATACCTTAAGCTTCTGTCTTCTGCAGAGTGATAAAGAAAGTCTTGATTTCTTGTGGATTCAGGGTGAATATGGTTGTATTTCTAGCCCTTGGCGTTGCTGCATTTGACAGAAAATTCAAGTAAACTTTTCAAAGTGAACCAGAAATGCATCCAAACTACAAGTATTTGACTTGCATAATGATGAATAATGGCAACAACAAATGCATAGAAACAAAATAACAAAATTACTCTGACATTGCTGAAAAGAATAGGAGAGAGAGTTGTATAAACAGCGAGCTGAAAGGAACAGAAGCGTTTCATTTGATTTATCCCCTATTGCATGTAATTGAAACATAGCTCACCTGCTCCAGAATTGTTGAACTGTTGGCTAGCACTTGGGTCATCTTTGACCTTCCAGGTCCAGCGTTTGACCTGATCAGCTTGCCAGATAGCTGTCAGGCTCCTCTCACTAATGCTGGCGATGGTACCCAAAGGAGACAGGAATTTCTAAGGTAATCAGAGATCATAACAAAAATATTGTAACTTGCTCCATCAACATGAGGAATAAGTTGGGAAAATGTTCCATTTTTAAATAAACTAGAATAGACCTGTAAAGACATTTTCAGTTGTAACATTAGCAATCAACAGCATGTAATAAAAGATGGAAATTAACAGGAACAATGCAAGTCAATAGCCATAAGGGATGGTTTCAGCTCAGCATTTTAAATATGTAAAAATACTTGATACTAAAATAAAAAATATTAATTTAACTGAATTACTACCATAGCTCTGTATTAAGAATTTATTAAAATATATAAATCATCCTGAATAGTGTATTTTGTTAAAATGGTATTTTTGTTCAGTAATAGTTTTCTCTTTAATTATTCTTCGACGCAAACAAATTTGGTATTACAGATTTTATTTTTTCAGAACAAAATGGATTGCTTGCCTTTAATTCCCTAGACATAGGAGGTCAAAAATATCACTCAAAATGCTTTAGGGAACAAGCCCGATAAAATGATTGAGGAGAGGAGGGACAAGTAGCAGATCCTGAGTGAACTACCTGGTGACCTGGTGAACAACAATAAATCTCTCACTTGATGAATTTGCAAACAAGCAAACTGAATCATTGTTTATTTAGATATTCTGCAAATCATCGATGGAATGCCAGACTGAATGATTCATTGTTGGAATAATTAATAACAAACTGGATGGTTGGTGGAATGTTAATGTAGTCCACATGGACTGCTAGGAGTTTGAAGAAAAAGGTTTATGACTGAAGCATGAAAAGAAAAGTCAGGAAAAAACATAAGGTACAAAGAAGTGGAAGATATTGTACACTTTTTCCAGTTTGTAGAAATGGAAGTAAAAACCACGAAAATTAACCAATCCAAGAAGTTACGTGGATAATACAGGCATTTCTCAGACTCAGGTACCAGCAGAACTATGGTTACTCTCAAAATTTGAAAGCTTGACATAAAACATTTTGCCATGGAGCAGTGCTGGTGACTTACACTACGCTGTCGCGCTAAGTTCCGTCAAATGAAATAAACCTCAAGTTATTTTGAAAAAATTCTTCATTTGCAGAAAGAATGATTTTATTATTTCAGTTGTGGTAGCAGCTGATGATTGAGAAGTTGTGCTCTGTGTTCAAAAATGTATCAGAATTTATGAAGATGTTTTGAGCCATTTTGGTGGGTATCAGGAAATCTAAATAAATTCTCAGCCACAGCGCCCTCTACTGTTCATCCACAAAGCTACTGGTACTCACAGCAAGGTCAATAGTGGCTGGTTTGGAGAGCACCGGGTGTTCACCTTTCTCATACAGATGCTGAAGACGGAGCAAGATCCGATCCAGATTAGGATCTTCCTCACTCCTGTCATAACTTCCTTGTCGTACTAGAAATGAAAATCAGAAAATGACTCCCACAAAGTGAAAGTAAGTCTCATGAAAACCTAAAGTTCAAGGAAAATAAAGAGCTTCTAGAAACATCTACTCCATACTACGCTTAAAAATTTAAATGAGAAACATACAGTGTAAAGCTCCTTCCCTGTTTTGACAGCTACTATATATAGACTCAGCACTTTACAAGCAGTGTCAACAAGCTTTACCTATTAGCTGTTCAGAAATGTACTTATCAGGCCGGCCAAGACAGGAAAAAATTCATCCCTTTTAATTTTTCCACATTCACATTGGAGCCTTTAATATTACATACAGCATCTCCCTAAATCCAGCGCTAGTCTACAGCGAGTGATAAACTATGGGTGTTTTCATGTTTGAACAGCCGTTTGTTTGATCAAATGCCTTGAAAATGACAACGGGAACACATAAAAGGCTCAGTGTCAGGTGATCCGGTAAGCAGAGGATGTAATCGTCAAGGAAATTGATCTGAACCTTCCACGATCTGTGTTTAGCTACCATGGAATGCTCATAAAATGGACTTTGGCTTAGAAGAGTATGGAAGTACCTTACAGGAGAGCATTAAGTACTCACGGTAACCACACACTATCTACATGGAGGGTCAAGTGGTCAGTGAGGGCATAATGAAGATTAAAAGTGTGTAGGACCAGCAAAGAACCGAGTTCATAGAACTTCTATTCAGACAAATAAAATTCTCTAGGGTAAAGCAGAGAGAGTACATGCTTGTCTGTGTGACTCTGGCAAAGGGTAGAAGTAATTTTGCAAATCTGTGGTTCATGTAAGTGTGAGCACTGGAAGCAGGGTACCAACGGCACTAGATCGTCATCCCAGATGTCATCACTGTAATCTCTTTGGTACAGGTGAAGGGGAATTCATGCAAGAAACAGGTTGTATTCTGGGAGTTTCATTAGTCATTCTGTGTAAAACTACCACAATATTTGATGGACTGCTCCTACCTTATCCCAGATGATCTTTGACAAGTAACATTTTGACCGGGATGACCGAATGGGTTCCTCCTTGGTGGATTTTTGAGGATTGGAAAAGTTGTTTGCAAACATGCCCACAGGAGAAGGGTACATGTACCTGTAAGTTTTTTTCCATGGTCTGTCTGAGAAGGATAAAATATCTATGGCATCTTACATCTTGCTTGGAGGCTCCTAAGATGCTCTTTGTGGGATGTTTTGTAGGTCCAACCAGGAATCTTCATGGTCAGAAGGTGGACGTTGAGTGGGAGGTCAGTCAAAACTGTCGGCAAGGGGTTTGGACTTTTCCCTGGACAAGAAAAACAAAATAAGTGCTGACTGAATTTGTTCCAAGGATGGAGGCTGGCTGGGTTGTCAAATCATTTTCTTTCTTGGAAACTTAAAAACTTATTCACATAAAGTCCAGAAACACCTGCTCATTCGAATAGCCAATCTTACCACCAAATGACATTTACAATTCTCCAAAAAGATAGCAAGTCTCTAAACAACTTCCCACAAAATCAGAGAAAATCCTGCCTTTCAACTTCTTTTGCAACACCTCTGGATTCTGATTGACAGCCATGATGATGGGAGGATTCTCGAGGTGTAGCCAGGCACGACGCTGCAATTCACTGGAGTGTGTGCGGTTGCCTAGCAACAGCCATAGTGTTGGCATGGCAACCTCAGGTTCTTCCAGCGTCAAGTTGTTCTTGTCGTCATAGCCCGAGTTGGTGATGAGACGACGCAGTAGCATCACCTGATGTTGGTGGATACACCATCAGGAATTTCCAGATCAATTAATCACAATCAAGACATATCTCATAAGGCTAATGGATTCTATTCCTAACTAAACACATAATGTTATCAAATACCTGAAAGGGTTAAGATTCTGTGGATAGCTGATCTTTCAGATTTATGTAAAGACACACAGACACACACACCAATAAGTCAATGTAAATTCTCTTATTGCAATTACAGACTTTTATAATTCTAATGAAGGTGGAAATCCATTTGTGAATGTTCTTAATACTTCACAGATTTTCGAAAAGTAATTTCATATTTTAGTGAGTCTGGAACTCCTTTTAACCACTTGCCGCCAGGGAGCCCAGTTTTGTGTTTTTTACATGCAAAGCCGGGTCTCCAAAATCAGACAATGGAAAGTGGGATTAGTAGCAAAAAACCGTACTCAAAACAAAAGACCAGGCTGCTGGGAATTACCAACATTTGTTCATTGTCAACAGTGGAGAAAATCCAGCATTTTTTTGAAAAGTATACCACGGTCGGGGCATTCAGTGCGAGCAGATTACCACCGGGGACAAAAGCGCTCCACCACCCCAGCATTGAGCCACACAGTACCGCTGTACGCTAATTTGGCCCCTATTGAAAAGAAGTCAGCAGCACACTGAGCCAGTTTCATGAATAAAAGAAAATTACGTAACACTGACAATCTTGGTTCTTTTTACAAGGCGGCAGGCCTGGCTGAAATACTCAAGCATCAATAGATGTTGTCTGTCAGATTAGAGTAGAAACCAGACAGTCGTAAATGAAGATATGAATTTTTAAAAAAATTTGAAAACAGAAAAAAATGAAAAAGATCCCATCCCAGCAGTGTCAACATTCATAAATGCCCCTGGCGCGCTGTGGTTAATTCAGTTGCATTAGCTTAAGCCCTGGAACTTTGGAGCATTTTTTCTGGCCCTTCCCCTAGGCAAGCAAATGCTCTCTTCCTATATGCAGCAAAAACTTAAGGAGAGATCTGGAGGGAATATCAGACGATAGCAGAGGAGCTTAGCAGAGAATTGCAATTCTTATCTTGGCATTTCTGACTATACAGTGTTTCAGATACTGCAAATCAGTCCAATAAAATGGGCCCTTTATTGCACTGCACAAAAAAGTGGTTCAGAAAAATGAAGCTAAAATTGCAGACAGACAATTTTAAAATTACTTTTACAGCTATGCAAAACTGTTGGCAGAACTCCAGGAGCTGGTGACGCCTGTGTACAGGATTACACAGCATCCTCAACCGATGAAAAAGTAGCCAGACTTTTCAATATGCATGAGGTGCAATTTAGGATCCACTAATGAAGTCTTACCTCCATTTGTCCGTTATTCAGGCTTCCAACACCATGACTTCGCTCAGCCATTACAGTAAGGCGAATGTCATCTTTTGGTGACTCTATGTAAGCTGTGCTAACCAGAGGGTAGTAATTCTACAGTCAGGAAAAAAAACTGTGCAGTTACCTCTTGTCTCTATGTCTGTTGCATCGATACGGACATAGAGCGAAGCAAGTACAAGCTCCTTGTTTATTCAGAACCACACAAGGTCTTTGCGACATCCATGTCGTGTCTCTTTTGATTTTCGAGCCAGACATACCTGGGCTTCAGGTTCTGGTTTGTTGGGCCTCCAAGTACGTTTCATAGTTTGGAAACCATTATCATTGGTGTATAGAAATCTTGACGAGTCAAGTTTAGTAGAAAACCTGCAAAAGAGAAAAGATAAACACATTGCTTTTAGAACCATTGATATTTCATTGCTACATTGGTAAGAAACAAGAGTTTTTCATCGAAGAAGACCAAATAAATAAATAAATTTCTGAATTTAACGGCTAAAGAATACGATGAATAAAAATGGTTGAGAATTCTGTAAAATCACTCCACGTAAGCAACCAATTAGATTTGTCACACTAAAACTGTCAGAATCTCCTGTTGGGATTTCAATGTAAGGCATATCAGACAAGCTTTTGATCTGACCTGTAGACAAGTTCCTTGTTCGGCATCAGAGGTCCCACTTTAAAGTCTAGCTCAATGTGACCACAAACGATGTCATCATTGTGGCTGTGAGGAAGGTCAAAGATGCGAAGAGTGACGACGAAGCGGCTGTTTTTGGGATCGTACATACTGCCAGGCAAAAAGCACGAAACAAAATTGAAAGTGGGATGTTGAATGAATGATTCAATATTTCACCCCAGGTCGGTAAACTGTGAAGTCCCATTTATCAGCAGTTTGTCCAGACTTCCTGTTCTGTAAAAACTGATGGGATGGTTAGCTTGTGGAGCAGAAAAAGCAGTATCACACTTTACAAGAAGCCAGTAGTTGGGAAGAAATAACAAACTTACAAGAATTACAAAAGTAGACTGAACAAATCTTACTTGAAGATAGATTGTCTGGTTTCATTTACATAGGGTCCAGTGACAATGTCCAGCTTGGCTGATTCTCCTGCAGTGTGTGGACCTGCTCCCCATGGTCTGAATACATACAGATTAGATGTCTGTCCAAACATGGCATTGTAATGGGAGTAATACTCCATAAAGACTTGCTCCATCGGAATGGTCTTTCCATTCTTTCTGAAAGACAAGGGATGATGAAATATGACTTGAAAGTTTGCAAGGTGGATGTAGTAAGAAGACATTAGTTTCGGTAGCAATATGCGGACTTCCTTCATGAGTGAAGTTCTTAGGAAAACCAGTGTACTCAATATTTCAGACAGTAGGCTCTGTCTGTTGAAATCCAGGAGAAATAGTCCGATGGTGGACAAACTGTGGTCTCTGAAAAATCCCTACTCACTAAAAAATAAACCGATTCACATCATGCATGTAGTGCTACTTCATTTGAAGGAATAATGGACTGCTGGTAACTGTAGTGACTACAGTGTCGTTTTACTTATGATAGTCCTCTATGCTGATGACACCAGACTTTGTTTACGTGTGTACTTTCCTATGGCCCAATGCCTTCAATGCTCGCAGGTCGTGGGCCCTTTCTGGTTTGTCATCGTTGCAAAGGCCTATTGTGTTTATGTAAACATTAAATATAAAAAATAAGAACAAAAAACCTACTTGTCGGTGATAGCCATCAACATGTTTGTGGTGGTATCATAGGTCACTTCAAAGCAATCGTTGCTTATGCTCTTGACATCTGCTCCTTGCATCGGTTTGGTATCCTTTGAGGGTGTTATATCCAAGGCAACGGCACCGAGACTTTCTAGTTTCCCCTGGTGGGCTGCAGTGTCACTGGGATGGGTCTTATACTTGATGTAGTACATGTGTAAGTTTAGCGGAGCCAACTGAGCATAAAAAAAGAGGTGGTATGGTCCTCCTGGTTCCAGAGGGGGATTGACCTGAATCAATGAGAGGCAGAGGTCAAGTTAAAGACAGGAGTCCTCGCATGCAATTGAAATATACTCACAGGGTACAAACAAATTAAGAACTGCTCTCAGAGGCTAAGAAGAAATATGTCCCCTTTACATGAACGAAATTACATGAATGGATTTTTTTAAGGACACAAAGTGGAGACAAGGCCAGTTCACATTTTTAATTAATTGTTAATCGTAGGGATTTCCTTCACTAACAGTAAAATTCAAGGTGAAATTACACCTACTGAGGTCACAATAATTCTCATCCCTTTTGTCTGAAGTATATCCTCACTGTCAATGCACACAGCCTAGCATACCCAATAGGAACAGCATATAACTGCAGGACCATTCTAAGCAGTCCTTTATTTCTACCACTCATACAGTTACCTGACTTCCTATATCTCTGCCATGGATATCAATGACAGTCACATTGGGGTCAGTAATGCTGGTCTGTACTAATCGCTTGACGGACCAGCCCAAGGAATTGTAGACTAGGATCGGTGCCAAAGGCTTATCACGGTTGACATCTGAAACATTAGATACAAAATTGCAACCAGACGTACCTCTAAGAAAAGTGAAATCATAACAGGAAATGGCAGAAGTGGCACCGTGTCTGCAGGCAATGGTACTTTAGAAATGGGCAAGGCGTCTTTTCTTTGGGAGATCAAAACCACTGTAATTCCTGAAGATATTTGTCACACCTTTAGTCTACCATCAAACCATGTTCCAAGGTTATTTTTGGTTAAATGGATTACTGCAAGCAACCATAACTCACCTAAGATACGTCCAGGACCCACTGAGGTAAGAATGTCAGGTTCCTCTTCATCACGCCCTGGGTTCTTGATGAGGTCCTGGAACACCTTCTTCATAGAGGCCAAGGTCTTGTTCTCTGCAGTCTCTAGGTGGTCTTCAAACATGCCCTTCACCTTCACACTATCAGTACCAGTGATACCATCATGGTGTTGGACCTAACAAGGTAAACAAGAAAAATTGCCTATCCTTTTATTAAAATGACTGGAGTTATTTCACCTCCCTTCATTACTGAAGTGTTACCTCTCATTTACTGAGATTTCCATTGGTAATACATCCATGGGTGATTTAAACTTACCTTATCAAAATCAATTATTCCTCCAGACCACGTGAGAATGGCATGCTAATTGGGATCCACCTTTCAGGGGATATAAGGATGCCACTTTATGCTGGGGACTCCCAATGGGTTTGGCCATGGCAGTAAATAGTACTTCGCCCTTTTCTGTGCTCCACTTTCTGGGGGCAGGGGGTACAGGACAGTTGCATGGGTCCCTTCTTGCCCCCATCCCCTCCCCCTATTTACGCCAAAGTAAGAACCACAGGTGGTTGTGACAGACAGACAACTCCCGGTAACCGGGTTGCATTTTCCTCGACACTGAAAAGCCCTGCAAAACCTCCTGATGAATTAAGAAAAACCGGACACAATTATGGGGGCTGAGACAACCAGAACACGCAAACACTGACCTCTGCTGATGCCCAACGCAGCCCCTGGAGACTATTCAAGACTTCTGTGGTGTTGACGGTGCGATTCAGCTTGGGCTGGTGGAGGTAAATACTGAAGAGGGTTTCTCCAGCATGCAGTGTTGACTGAGCACGCCGAGCAATGCCCTTCAGGGCTGACCGTGAGGTATAAAAGCCTGTCCAAGCTGCATTGGCAGCTGCATCCAAAGTCAAATGGAAAAACTTGTCGTGATCAAGAGCCAAACACTAAAGAAAAGAAGCATGTACTGTAAAACTGAATCAAATGATAACTGAAATCTTCTACGGTAAAATGACAAAAAATGAAGACGGCTTGCTAGTTATTATTCACGGTAAGTGCACTAAATACAGCAAAATTATATACAACTTTAACTGAACATTTAGGGTTTAGGACTAATAGGTTACTTACCGAAGGCCAGCCGTTGAAGTTAATAATTTCTTGAAAATTCATAGTTTAGGTAATGCTAGAATATTTACAAAACTTTAATTTCAAATCTTTGAAGTGTCATGCCAAATACAAATAGCCAGTAAGCCTTTATTACAGACTGAAGAAATAACGGAAGGTCTAGGCCGGTTTCCTTACCTGAGGAATAAGACAGATAATCTCCTTCCTGTTTGAGGGCCCAACTGAAGTTTGTCTGATGAACAGCCTGGAAATACTCCCCCAGTGTGGCATATTGCACCTGTACCCCAAGGCTCTTTGCGTTCTGATTGATGTAAGCCACCAACTTGTCCATGTTCTCAAACTGGATGGTTGCATTGAAGAATTGCTTGTCACAGCCCTGGGTCAGGATAGGGAGAAACAACTGAATGCTAGCATACTTCACCAAAAAAACCAATGTCGAGAAACAAGACACTGGTTGCAGACACTTTAACTGATTTAACACCAATGAACATCAGGCAAGATGGCATCCAGTGGCCAGTTGATCTTTCCAGTTCTCGTTGTTGGAGGAGGTATTTGTAAATGAGGTCTGTAGCTACCATACTGGTAAAGTACCCAGGCAGTAATCACAGGAAATATTACATCCACATCACTGATACTAGACTGTTTGCATGGACATGCAGTAATGAAGATAGTGCTGTCTGCTTTTTCTTATCTTCTTAAAATACTTTGCCCTAGCCTGTGAGGGAAATGCAAAAACATTATGTGCAGACAAATGCTGGTTTCAATTAAAGCAGCTTTCATATCACCTACCCAAGGCCATAGAAGTTGCTGAGTCCGGAACCAGGCTGCTCGCTGCTTGATGTTATTAACAAGGACGGCAGCATACTTCTTGATGTTTTCATTCGTAACAGGGAGGCTCATGTCAGGATAAGACACCCCTGGTGGTGGCTTTGGAAACACAGCATAGCCATTCCAGTAAAAGCCAGTTCTGCAAAAGAAAGGTTACCAAGACACCCTGAGATTTGCATCATTTTCCTTAAAAATTTTGAAAACCACCCGATGAGCCAGTTCAGTAATTCAACAAAGCAAAGTCATTCAGGATCAAAACACATGTGCAAGTCAGTGTAGGGGTTGCACCGACAGGGCAACCTCCCATGATCCTCAGATACGCTTCATTTTGGGCATGCGCTGTTGGAATCCCAGACTGGTTCATACATTCTATTATCTCCTTAAATACATCCATGGACATCATTAAATCAGCTGGTACACAATTGTATCCTGGAGTTGAGAGCATGTGCTAACAGAAAACATACTTTAGTAGAAGCCCTGATGGCTAATACTTGAAAGTTCAGAGAAACTTTTATTTCTGTCATTCGTTTCAGCTGATCTACCAATGGAGTTTAGCTAGTTCTTTGCTTGCTTACAATCTCCATGTAATATACACAAAGTAAGCTGTCCGAAATTCATGTTATTAGTGTCTAAAGGTTTATTAACAAGACAGTAGCAGGCACAGATCAATAATTTTATCTATCTATAGAACAAGAACTGAAGGGTTCAATCTTCTATCTTCAAAGCTTATGTGTTACATTAAACTCCATTTGTGAATTTCTCAGAACTTTGGTTTAACCTTATACAATTTTAGGAACTGGTCTACTTGCCATTTGTAGCAGTAGAGGGTAATGCGGTGGGTAACTTACTTACTTTAAGGAGAACGGTAGGCGTCCAGGGGTGCAGTAACTATACTGATCCATGACATGAGTAAAGATTTGTTGGCTCTCGCCAAGCGAGGGTGATGCCCGCCACATAAACTGCAGCCCTTTGTTTTTCTGCATCTGCTCTTTGATGTCATAGTCAATGCGGGACGTGAGGTGAGCATCAAACCCCATCAGGGCAAAGAGAGTTGGGGTTGCTGACGAGGCGCCAAAGGGGTCTACATGCCAGCTAAAGCGAGGGCGCTTTCCAAAGGTCTCATAGATAAAGGAATGACCCTCTGGAAGAAAAAAAAAACACGCAAAGAGTGTCACTTTTCTGGATGAATGTAAATAATCATGAGTTTGGATGAAACAACCCTGGTTCATTACCGTCCCTCCCTACGAAACCCAACACAAACACTTTCCATCATTGAAGAGGGCCATCAGATATGTTCATAATCTGCAACCAAAAGGTGCTTCCTACATGTACATCAGACATAAAGCCCCCAGATGACCCTAACGACTGACCTGTCATCTGCTGGATGGTGGCGCTATACTCTGACACAGCCTCATCATGCATGACTTGCCCTCCGATAATGAACTCCAACTGACCAGACTGTACCAGTTGATGAGTTTGTTTCTGAATGCAAAACAAATTGCGGCAATGTTGATGAGGGGGTGAGAACATTAACAGGATAGAGACTGATAGAGGAAAGAAACAAATGAATCAACTAGCCAGAGTAGCCAGCGTGTTCCACCGAGACACAGCCACTAGCCAGAGTAGCCAGCGTGTTCCACCGAGACACAGCCACTAGCCAGAGTAGCCAGCGTGTTCCACAGAGACACAGCCACTAGCCAGAGTAGCCAGCGTGTTCCACAGAGGCACAGCCACTGGCCAGAGTAGCCAGCGTGTTCCACGGAGGCACAGCCACTAGCCAGAGTAGCCAGCGTGTTCCACAGAGGCACAGCCACTAGCCAGAGTAGCCAGAGTGTTCCACAGAGGCACAGCCACTAGCCAGAGTAGCCAGCGTGTTCCACGGAGGCACAGCCACTAGCCAGAGTAGCCAGCGTGTTCCACAGAGGCACAGCCACTAGCCAGAGTAGCCAGCGTGTTCCACAGAGGCACAGCCACTAGCCAGAGTAGCCAGCGTGTTCCACAGAGACACAGCCACTAGCCAGAGTAGCCAGCGTGTTCCACAGAGGCACAGCCACTAGCCAGAGTAGCCAGCGTGTTCCACGGAGACACAGCCACTAGCCAGAGTAGCCAGCGTGTTCCACAGAGGCACAGCCACTAGCCAGAGTAGCCAGCGTGTTCCACGGAGACACAGCCACTAGCCAGAGTAGCCAGTGTGTTCCACAGAGGCACAGCCACTAGCCAGAGTAGCCAGTGTGTTCCACAGAGGCACAGCCACTAGCCAGAGTAGCCAGTGTGTTCCACAGAGACACAGCCACTAGCCAGAGTAGCCAGTGTGTTCCACAGAGGCACAGCCACTAGCCAGAGTAGCCAGCGTGTTCCACGGAGACACAGCCACTAGCCAGAGTAGCCAGCGTGTTCCGAGACACAGCCACTAGCCAGAGTAGCCAGCGTGTTCCACGGAGACACAGCCACTAGCCAGAGTAGCCAGCGTGTTCCACGGAGACACAGCCACTAGCCAGAGTAGCCAGCGTGTTCCACGGAGACACAGCCACTAGCCAGAGTAGCCAGCGTGTTCCACGGAGACACAGCCACTAGCCAGAGTAGCCAGCGTGTTCCACAGAGGCACAGCCACTAGCCAGAGTAGCCAGTGTGTTCCACAGAGGCACAGCCACTAGCCAGAGTAGCCAGTGTGTTCCACGGAGGCACAGCCACTAGCCAGAGTAGCCAGTGTGTTCCGAGACACAGCCACTAGCCAGAGTAGCCAGTGTGTTCCGAGACACAGCCACTAGCCAGAGTAGCCAGCGTGTTCCACGGAGACACAGCGCCACTAGCCAGAGTAGCCAGCGTGTTCCACGGAGACACAGCCACTAGCCAGAGTAGCCAGTGTGTTCCACAGAGGCACAGCCACTAGCCAGAGTAGCCAGTGTGTTCCACTGAGACACAGCCACTAGCCAGAGTAGCCAGTGTGTTCCACAGAGGCACAGCCACTAGCCAGAGTAGCCAGTGTGTTCCACAGAGGCACAGCCACTAGCCAGAGTAGCCAGTGCTTTCCACAGAGGCACAGCCACTAGCCAGAGTAGCCAGTGCGTTCCACTGAGGCACAGCCACTAGCCACAGTAGCCAGTGTGTTCCACAGAGGCACAGCCACTAGCCAGAGTAGCCAGTGTGTTCCACAGAGGCACAGCCACTAGCCACAGTAGCCAGTGTGTTCCACAGAGGCACAGCCACTAGCCAGAGTAGCCAGTGTGTTCCACAGAGGCACAGCCACTAGCCAGAGTAGCCAGTGTGTTCCACAGAGGCACAGCCACTAGCCAGAGTAGCCAGTGTGTTCCACGGAGACACAGCCACTAGCCAGAGTAGCCAGTGTGTTCCACTGAGGCACAGCCACTAGCCAGAGTAGCCAGCGTGTTCCACAGAGGCACAGCCACTAGCCAGAGTAGCCAGTGCATTCCACGGAGGCACAGCCACTAGCCAGAGTAGCCAGCGTGTTCCACAGAGGCACAGCCACTAGCCAGAGTAGCCAGTGTGTTCCACGGAGACACAGCCACTAGCCAGAGTAGCCAGTGTGTTCCACAGTGGCACAGCCACTAGCCAGAGTAGCCAGTGTGTTCCACAGAGGCACAGCCACTAGCCAGTGTGTTCCACAGAGGCACAGCCACAGCCATAACTTTTGCCCAATCCACTTCACTCAATAAGTCATTTGTGAGTTTAATCTGAATAAAATCTGGTTCACTGAGTTCCTCATATTCATGTGAACGTAACAACTTGAATTCGCCATACTAAAACCACTGTTGCTTAGTTACATAAGAGATGCCTTGCAGTAATACATTGTTATCAATGGATAAGAACAGCACAAAGGAACCAGTCCATCCCAGAGATGGTGGTCGCTATGCAAAAGCTTGCCCTGAATCGCGAGGTATAGCAACAATGTCTTTAGTCTGGGGAATTCAAATTGTTATGTTTCTATACAATCAGATAACTCAGTCTACCAGATTTTACTCAAATGTAACTCACAAAAGGCTTATTGGCAGAGGAAGGGTCTATGGTTATTAATCATAAAGAATTGTGCAGGCAAGCCTTACACTGGCAGGCACTTGCAATCAATTTGTTCAGTTCTCCTGAAATATGACTGAAATACTCCACCTTCTGGGTATCACTCGCTACAGTTGTCCACCAAAGTCTGAAGAACTCTTGTTCCACGGCAATAAAGCGACGTTTGCTGTCCTTTACCAAGTTGGCAACCACTGTGGTGTAGACATCAGCGGCATAAGCCTCCATGCTCTCCTAAGAGCAGACAATCACATTTCACTTCAACAATTTTTGTTTTCATTATTTTATTTACTTATCCTTTTTGTGGGAGGAGGGGAGAATCAGGTGGAGGAGGGATTGATTAAAAATGTGAATCACTTTCTGAACTTATTTTGAAATTTTTGCAGGGGTCGGACACTGAGTACAACAAACTTGAGAAGTTAAGCAGGAGTGAAACTACTGGAGGGGGGATGTGGAGAGACGAAGAAAGGCAGCCTAAAGAGTGCACAGACTCTCCATGCCTTAAGCATCGTCGATGTATCCATATTATCGATATGGGTTTGATATCAACATCGTCAATGTTAGTTATTTGGTAAAATCGATATGTAGAAAATATCGGATTTTGGAGAAATATCGAAAATATCAAAACTTTGAAAACATTGATATTGAAAAATATCAAAAATATCGCTACTGAGAAACAAATTTTTCTAAAAATACGAAAGTGCATCATCACATTACCGTAATTTTCGATAAGCCACGGCTTATGTTGGTTCTCACCTTGTGTGAAAAATGTCCCTGTAGCTTATACTTTGGGCAGCTCATACGGCAACATTTGAAGAATAGACTGTCACCTATCTCAGTCACACTCAGTAATTCGTGTACACTTTGCCTCGAAAATATCACAAAATTTATCCTCCAAAACAGAGAATTATTTGCTAACCATACGTACGTAGACTGGGACCACGTGCTGATGATATCGCAAAGCACGGGAGCGTGTATCCCATTCCATGTAGGCAACTTACGCAATACGGAAAGTGGAACATGTCGCTAAAGTGAATTGGATCACACCATCATGGTGTAGGGGTGTACCCTTAGAAAAATTTACCAGTATAAGCATTACACATCTGTTATGATACCTTGAAAATTAAAATAAATAAAATTCGATATATCGATAATATCAATGTACAAAAATAATATATCAGTATCTACCAAAAAACGACATCGATGGTGCCTACCATGCCTCCATTGACGCATTCTACCTGTCCTACAGACAAGAGGAAGTCTGTCAGATTTCAGTGCACACTTTTAAGTATATAATTCCTTTTCAGTAATTTATTTTCGTCATTTTAGGTACTGTTTGGCAAAGATATGGAATGCATCTCATACTTCTGCATTCATGTTGGTTTTTTGGGTTCAGTATGGCTCTAAAATACACAAGAAAGAAAGATATGATCTGTTTGTCACTCCATTTGCAATGGAGGTTGTGCATTGCCCGTGCCTTGAACTTGAAGGGCATCTTTGTTATAATGTAGTTACACTGAATGCACAAAAGGTTTAATTAACCCTAACAACCCTGAATCCTCAAATTTTGATATGATTTTGCACACACCCTAGGGAGTTAGGGTTAAGTGTATTTTTAGTGATCATGATGATACAAAAGTCGAAGCCCCTGCCCCAGTATAATAATACTAGGGGGCATAAGCCTGGGACTAATTGTCAACCCCCAGAACTGTAGGGTCCGACATCCACCCCGCTCCCAAGTTCCAGGGGGTAGGCCTATCTACATGTACTATCTGTCTCCTTTTCTACACATGCCGACGTTGAAAGTACATGTACATTCAGGCAGTGTCGCAGTAGATTTCTCCCAGTTTCGTATCGCAACATTACCTGCACTGTGTAAATCCAGCCTACATCCATGTGACTGTGCGGAATAATAAATGCCTGGATCATAGTCGGTGTCGCGTCATCTCCATTGCTGCCGCCCGTTGGTGACTGGGCGCGGGCAAGGCTAGCGTGAACCACGGGCCTGCTGGACAACAGCAACATGAAAGCCCCTTGCAGAAGAACCCCCAAAAATGCCCCTCTTCCTTGCAGTATCGCCATGCTTAGCATCACCAACTGCTGAGTCGGTTGTTGACCTAGGCTCAAAGCAAATTCCTTCGAGCTGTTCAGCTTTTTTTCAAAGATGTAGCTCAAAAAGTGACAGAACTTAATGCAACCGGATTGGCGCGCGCGGCTGGCACTTGGAGCTTCCGCAGGGCCCAGCCTAGCTTGCACACACACGTGATTTACCTTGGTCATGTCACGTGCTTCGTTTGTATGCGATTCAACGGCTGTTTTATGCATCTTTTGTTGAAGCACCCAATAACTGTCCACAGCACAGTTGGAGCATGTCTACTTTATTATTATTTTTATTATAATTGTTTATTCGGCCATCAACAACATACAGCTCCAAAATACAAATAGAACACATGAGACAGTGAACAAATAAACAAACACGAATTAATCAAAGCTGGCCAGGACTGATAAAAGTAGAACCAAACACTGTGACTCTAAAGCCTCACAGAGTTAGAGTTACATATACACACATAAAATAGTAACTTGTACTTATAAAAAGATGACTTTAAAAGATCACACCAAAGAAAAAAAATATTCTGATTAACTGAAAAGAGAGCATAAAATAAGTTAACGTACTAAATAAAAAAAAATTTATTTATACAATAAAAAGGACAGAAAAGAGTCACGAAATTTAAACAATAACACATAACGTGGAGTCCGAGACAGCTTGTAAATTAGTTTTGGTTTTGTTTCCTTTTTAAGTTATTAATTACTGATATTATTCTTTTGTTATGGTTTACACTTTTGGGGCGATCAGATGAAAGCATTCCTGCTTAATTATACTCAGTTTAGTCCTGTAAGATGACCATCCAGATTTGTCGTTGGTGGTGGTGGTGGTGGGATGGGGGTTCGGACAGGAATTTACCCCCTAAAATATCTCACGATGCTCAAGCCCCCACCCCTTGCGTCATAGGGGACTGGGGTGTTCGGTTAGCCTATATCAGTTTAAGATGATGCATATTGTATCTTGGTCTTTTAGGAAGTGAAAAGGTAACCAAAAGGGGGAGGGCAAGGGGTCAAGCCCAGAGGGTATACCACTGTCGCAAAATGTACTCGTTGTTTTGTCAGTTTAGCATTTTTAACTTGGGATTATGGCATTCCACGATGCCCCTAATGTTATAACTAAAACGAATACTTAGAAGACCGAAAAAAAAACCAATGAGGAAACACAGTTCACCAATTATTTTATCCCTTTGCAGTTTAATAACCTTCACCCTATTTTTCTAACATTTAAGTTTAAAAATACAGTGTTTCACTACTCAGTTCGATTAAGCAATGTAAACAGTTCTTTTGAAAGGTAGAGCATATGATAAAGTAATATTGACGTTTATTACATTAATAACAAAAATCATAACATGCTAGGATAAACAGAAAAATTAAGCTAATGAAATTGTGGTTTTTATTATCAGTTTTGATTCGGGAGAATCAATTTGAAGCTTAATATGAAAAGGCCAATACATGAAACGAATATTGAAATTCAGAACTGTGAAATTAAAGAACGTTTTTGAATGGCGAAAATAAATGAATGATTCTAGAAAACATTACAAATGAATATCGTCAACAAACTAAGAAACTGAGATACTCTTTGAACACTTCTTCTCTTCTAGCACTTCTAAGACTGAGTACTCTTCTTTTTAAGTATAAACCCAATTACATAATTAAATAAATGCCAAGGTTTAAAGATCCTCATACGTTACAGAACTACAAACAGTACTAAAAAAGTAATACCCATTCAAGACCTACATCAATAATGTGACAAAACTTAAAACAAAACTATTTTTGTTTGCACAATATGCGCTTTTTGTTTCTCCTGCGACGAAGATTGGGGTTTTGTGCAGCACCTTACCAGCACTTCAAATGCTGTACATCCTGCATCTATGAATATATATAATATATTCTTGAATACTTCATACTGTATTCTGAAACTAGCAAGTTTTAAGTACCATTTTCCATTAGCTCACGGAGCCTTAAGTTTCTGTAAAAAAACAAATTCATTGAATTTAACTAAATAAATGAAGTAAATAATAAGTTCGGTAACTCGCTATATAATTATCTTTTCGTATAAAAATAAAATATTCTGTGTATGTACTTTAGAAAAATAGCTAACATTATTGTAACAGTGATACAAAATATCTGTTGGAAGAATCATATGACTAGACCTTTACAATTACTATAGGGCCTAGTCCTGAACATTTCTTAAGGAAGGGTCCAGGGGTGCGTGAATACAGAGCAGGTGTTGACAGCGTTCGGTCCCTTGGAGGACAGCTTCCTTCCTATTGGCTGGCGTGGTAATTGTAAAGGTGTCTGCTATACCAGGTGTAAAGGTCATAATGAGCGACATGGAGGTACGAGTGCATCTCTTGCAGAACAAAAAGGTCCCGGGTGTTGCGCTCCAGTTCGTTGCCATTTGGCTGCAGGTAAACAGCAGGTGGTGTAGGGAAGCCAGTTTGAAAGAAGTCCCTTTGTTCCATCTGTGAAATAAAATGAACGGAAAAAGGACATTTTTAAGTAAGGAGACGCAACGAGCAATGTCGTTACAACAACAGTAAACAAAACAAAAGGGCAGACGAACGCTCGCTTGGGCTGGCCCGACAGTCAGACAAACAAACGGAGCACATTGATTCTTGGACTTTGACGACTTTGTCGATCAATGGCTGTCAAAAAGGAAGGTGTTTTTGTCCATGGTTTTCGTAGGATGGTATTCGTGAAAAAATGTTTCTGACAAAAAAGGTTACTCTGACCTGACTAATGCAGGTACCACTTCATGCTCTTATGGGTAAAATGGCTTACTAGCTAGCTGTTGGATCCTCAGCTGATCAAAAGTCAAAAATCCTAGCACAAGACCATACCTCCTAACAACAAAGAAACTGACGAGAAATGAAGAAAAATTCGTACCACGGCTTCAAGCATGGCCACAACGCGGTTCAAACGAACTCGAATGGTGCTGAAGTTATTCCCGAAATTAGTAGGGCTATTGGACAGTGCCTCGTCTGCTTCCACGAAAACCATCAAATTTCTGAAGCTCTGCAAATTGGACCCATGAAGCTGCAAGAGATCGCTTTCCTGTAAGGAACAAACGAAAAATATTTTATAAGAAACATTCGGCTCCAGAGATGAACAATTAATAGACGCAATAGAAAAGTCCACCCTTGACAGTGACAACCAGCTGGTAAATCGTTCAATGTTTTCAATGACTATCTAAAATTCAAATATTGGGAACACATTACGAATCAATACCGACGAGTTACGAGGGCTATTTACTACAATCATTCCCTAATAAATGCTTTAATGCTTTACGTAGTTGTCATTTTATACGGTATCATTATTTTGATCTCCTGAATTCACTATTGTGAATGATCATGAACCAATTCATATTTTAAATGATTATTGAAAACATGTGGGCGCCGTATTCCTTAAACTATCGAGCAGAAAAAAGATCATTCTTATAACATGTAATCAGAAACGAGAGCTGTTAGTCATACCATAAGGAGTTTGATTTCTGCCCTCATGTTTTTAAAATGAATTTTAAATACCAGGACGGCGTGTGCTTACATTCATGGCGAATCTATCAGCATTTGTCAGCCCACTGAGGTCGGGCATTCCAGCGATGTTCACCATGGTGGAAGAAATGTAGATATCTTCGTCGTGAAAACGGTCCATTTTCTGGCATTGGAAAAGAATAAAGTTTAACAGTCATACGAGTTCCAATCATCCATCTCATTCAATCACACCACTGCACAAAACTACACTTTATTCCTCCGTGCAATAAGGAAACAGTATCCTAATGTTGGTATACATACAGAATGCAACACTCATAAGTTTCACATTAGTTGGGTCCATAGTACAGCCAGTGAATGGTGTATACAGTTAGTTTTGACAATAATGGTGTTGCGGTTGAGTGGTTGTTTGTTCTGGACACAAAGGAGCTATTTCTTTTTTGACTGTACATAACGGGCAAGTTTACCGAAGCGCCCCTTTGGTTTACAAAACATTTCGCAAGGCTATCTGGGCCAGCCATCACAGGAGTGTTTCATGTTGCAACCCAGAATCCCAGATTGTAAGGCGAGTGACCCAAGTATTAAGAAAAAAGAAAAAAATTAAAAATTAAAAACTTGTACAAGCGCCTGGAACTTATAGCCAATAATTTGAAGCTATCAATCATGTTGCTGTATGGTAGTTTACCGTACTCAGCAACTCAGGAGGTTTCCCAAAGTATTTTTAGATTCACCCAAATTTCACATCCAACTTTGGGCTGGTTTTAAGAGATCTTTTTAGTAAGTAAGTCAAAATCAAAATAAGAGCAAAAGGCATAATCTCTTTTCTTTTGTTGCCCGTTTTAAAGTAAATTCATTTTGAATATACTTTTCCGAGCATTTTGACGTCGGCCTCCAATGTAAACGCTTTTATTTTATTTTATGATTCACCATCAGCAGAGATAGCATCGAACGGAGGCATGGAGTATTTAACAAAGTTAAGTTTATTTCTTGAACCAACCTTAAAGTGAGAGGTTAGTTATCCTGCTAAATTTGATACCTGGAAGGATATAAAATATGGAACTTACATAATTATCGTAGGCAGTCTTTTGGGTTCTTCTTAGCTCATTCAGTTCGCTGTCGATGGCATAGTAGGTATGTAACGTGACAAGCATCGAGGTCGGTGTAGCAGATTCCATTGGTGGTGTCATGCTCGTAGGTGCAGCAGTACAGACGGCAGTGACTGTTCAGGCAAAAGACAAATCAAGTTCTCAATTTGTTCTGATAACGTTCAGACAACAGGTCAGGTAGGCCTAAGTATTATCTGAACATGACCAGAATAACTGCGTATTTTTACTTAAACTTAAAAGACAAACTTGCCTAAATCCAAGAGGCTTGGCTACTTTATCTTTGGAAAAGTCTATAAAAATATTTTGTTTTGTCTTTATCAGATCCCAGTGAATTTGACAAGGAGGATAAATGATAGGCTTACCTGCAGCGATTAGCATAAGTAGAGGGTGAATAGCCATTGTTTCTTCGATTTTTATTCTGCGCTTGTGTTGTGTTCCTCTTCTGCTCATTCGACAGTTTTTGATTGAGACGGGATTCCATCCTCATTATATACTTTTTGGGGACCATGCGTTCAAAAATACTTATTTTTAACTCCATTTGATCACAAGCTTGAAATTACAACACAGAAGAAAAATACGTAAGAACGCACACCAAGAAATTGTGTTTATGGTGAACACAAATGTTTCAGCTAGAATTGGACGAACGAATTCGTGTTTCATAACTTCCGCCGCAAAAGTCGTTGAATCTTGCTGTGATGACACCTGGGCCGGCCTTTGTGAGATTGGACCGGATGACTCATGTTGTTGAACTTGGGGAACCCCTCTGGTATAAAAGGCAAAGTTACCTGAGCAAGAGCACAGGTATACTCCAGGTGTACCAGCACGACAATGGGGGAGGCCCACTTGAAAGCAAAACCGCAACCCTCCCACGGTTTGTTGAATTGCGCCACTCAGAACACAATAGATAACGGTGATCTTTATTCATGAAGGTGACTATAAAAGCCCAATATACATGCATATTCATGCTGTTACGTATTTTCGGTAGCCATTTCAGTCCAAAGGTGGCCTTGCGATAAAAAGCTTGTGGAGTATCAGGGTATTCAACACCAATGCAATATCTCGGAAATGCCAACACCGAACAAAAGAGGCGTGGCGTCGTGCTGCAATTGTTTCCAAGTCACCTGGGCCCGTGTAAAATATGACGGAGAGTATACATACTATTTTTTTCATTTTTTGCAGGTGTGAACCACGTTTTTGACATTGCAGCGATTCAAATATGCTGCATCGCAGGGCCGATTTCTCGCTGACCATCGCTTATGTGTAAACGTGCCTGTCTTCCAGCCTTACTTAACAATTTGGATAAGAAATACCGGATGCAGTTTATTACCGGTATGTTTTTATAAACACACCCACCAAAGCTGTCTCTGTATAACTTCTATTGCTTACTTAACCAATGATACTTAATAAGATCTAATCGAGATCACTGCAATTTCAGCAAGCGTATATTACTGAATAACTTGTAATTATAATTATTAATACTTGATGTAAGGTATCAATAATCAACGAAAGGCCTATGGAAAGTTGCGTCTCGCAGAGAGAATTCTACTGAGTACATCAAAATGAAGACAGAGGTCGACGTGTTCACGCCCATGAATCGACGTTGCAAGTGGATCTTATTCCACAACTGGATGCAGTTGAATCCTCACTGATTGAAAACATTCCAATTTGAAAAAAGATTAATTTACAAATAATTCGCTTTAAATCTAAATTGCATGTATACTTTTTCCCACAGGAAGAGCTGACATCTCTTAGTTCTTGTAAGTGCAGAGGATTAGCTAAGGTTTCGAGGTTTTCAAAATTTGGAGCCGCATCACGAAAATCAGTTTGTATCTTTTCCTTTATTTCGAAAAGTCCAAGGGCCACTTCTGAAAGTAGTAATGGAAAGCTTTATACCTTGAAACAGTCGGTCAATTGCATGCGTAAGAGTAGAAAAAAACGTGAGGCCCCCTTCCCGTCATACTTACTGAGATCTCGGGGTGGGGCTATTGTCTAACTCCGGGGGACAGATTCAAAGGAACCACTTCCGTTACAACATTTCTTCATGAATTAAAGATTGGTCCAGATTTGAAGCAAAAAGAAGAACCTGTTAGTTTGAGGACAGAAAATGTCCTTTTGTTTTGTTTTGCTTCTCCAAAAGCATGGAACCATTAGGTTTCGCGTTAGTCTTTGATATGAAGTCCTATTACTGTTTCTATACTGAAAGCCATTCCACCAAGGGATTTAATTAGACACTGTTTTGCTCATCAGTTGGTTAATGTAATTTTATGAACTTCTTGATACACATGTTTGGCTACACCTCAAGCAACTATTACACCAGGAAGGGAAAGCTTTATAAAAGGCCACGCATGCAAACTTTGTGGGGAAAAATTAACCCATTCACCAATTAACTATGCCAGCCTGTCTAACTCTATATCTTTCCTTGTACTTACCTTTGAAATCACCAACAATTCTAATACTGAATTCCAAGGCCTGAAAAAATTGCTTTCATTTCTGTCTTGTTAAGGCATCCGTATCACTCGAGCGCTCAACCATTTAATACAAGAACAAAGTTAAATGTATTGCGCAACTTGAAAGGTTACACGGGTATCTTGTTTCTGTTTTTAATTTTATCCAGATGTATATATCTGGAGGAGAAAAAAACTTCTATTACTGATGTTTTTATTGCGTACACCCTGTTGTCATTACACTCACGTTTGAGGATATTTTAGCGAGCGGAATGTGACAGAATAATGTGAAATGATACACTTCTATTGAAAAGTATACGGGACAACACAGCCTATGAATTTGAGCTTTTCTGCTTTGGGGCCACTGAAAAATTCTAAGGCAATCTCAGAAACCGAAACATAAATAATATCATTTACTCTGAACAAATCTAGTTCAAGATTATTAGGAAATTGTTACCAATAAGTTAGCTACCGGGCACATATCTTGCGCTAGGTAGACGTGGTACTCAGTTGGGTTTTAGACACTGACATTCTGCCAATTCTGCGTGTTTGTTTAGTTGATTGGGTCGGATGTGACGAAACCTTGTTTTTCAGTTAAAAACAAAGGTTCGGAATTGCAGTTAATGTAGAGCCATATGCTCTCCTAGATTTCGGGGCTTGACTGTACGGCATCATGCAAAAGTCCTTAGGCTGAGTCAAATTTAAAGCATTTAAAGCATTTGTATGATTTTATTCTAATCGCATTTTGTTAGCGTTTCCAACCCCACTCCCTGTCCCTACTATGCCTCGTCATAGTTATTTCCTACCCACATCACTTTTCTAGCCTTCAAATTATAGGTTATGTCTTTTTTTTTTAAATCTACAAAGGTTGGGTCACAGTCAATGCTGCACAATGGCTTTTACACACAAAACAAAAACAAAGACAGCAGAGAATACACAATCACATTTAATGGTCGATCGTGGTGAGTGGTCTTACTTCCCCAAATCGAAAACGAAACTTTTCAATAAAAAGATAAACGTCATACCAAAGGTCTTGGGTGGGCGGAATTTGTAGCCATTCTTGTAACGATGCCTACAGTTATGGTTCCACATGATGGCAAACACATTATACACGTAATGCAGGAGAGTTACCAGTTGACAATCGAGTGATTGGTACCAGAACTACACGACTGATGAAACAATCAGTGACTCGACTTAACGCCAGGATTCCACTGAAAGAGCCGTCTGTAGACCCCTTGCACTTGGTACCCGTTGATCATTCCTTTCACATGGTATGGAACCATTAAAAACTGTGTGAAGTGCAATCACTGCATTGTGTTTATCTTCCGGATAAACACTTTCTCTTTTTATTCTTATTAAAATACTGACTTTTTAAAAGAAAGTACCGGTAATTGCAAAGGTAAAATGAATACTTGTGATAAACTTTGGATTGCAAAATGATAAGGGAATGCCGACAAAAGTAGAAACAAATTGCACTGTTGAGCACTCTGTTATGTCATAGACAAATGCGATGCTTAGAAATGGTAGTGTTACACGTACTGATTCAATTCTATGGGATCTTGAGCTAAACAGAAGAAATCAGTATACAACGAATCGACAGCCCATCCTACCGTACATCTTCACTCTTGACACATGTTCAAAATTTATTCATTAATGACCCTACGTTAATTACCTTCATCAGTGTGTGACTTCGACGTCATTTTGACAACTAATGGTGTGCTTATTGCAAATCTTCTCAAGAGAGCACCAGTATCCATCAATAATCGGGGTCACCAACTGTGTCCTAAGCTTGAAGAACGTTGCTCCCCTCCCCATGATATGAGACTCTCAAGTTCATTCCACTTCCATTTTCTTCTACAGGAACACAAAAAATGTCTGAGATGTGGCGAAACTCGGGAGTATTTTTAAAAGATGAACATGACTCGCGCTCAAACATTTTGCTCAAGGTTCAGAGAAAAGAGTTGTCAAAATTGGGCCTCCGTTTTACAGGGAGTGTACATTCAAACTCACCAGCAAAATAAGCCATGAATAAGTGAGATGGATCCCTGTAAGAGCGTCCTCCGGGACCCTTAACTCAAGTTGGCACAATCATTTTCATTTCCCTATCTCACCTCAAGTATCATCCTCGCCTTGTTTGGATAGGCCTTCGACTGCCAGCAAATGGTAGGAGTCTACCGCCCTCTTGCGATTCGGTAGTGCTAGGATTGGTCAATTAACATTAGCCATTTCTAATAACATGTGGGTCGGGTTCGGGCGACCTGTTCTTGACACGGGTTTCTTGTTCTCGTACTCGAACGGCGGGAACACTGCTCAAGAACACTGTTCCCGGAACAGGATCACACACCACCTCGTCGTCAGGGTTTACAGGAACACACGGGGAAACTCGTGAGATTGATGGCACACAAAGCCATAGACAGTGGGAAGTTTTGCAAAATTAACAATACTCATTTTCCATAGTCAAGAAATAAATGTTCCTTTTTAAATAGAAAAGAATTCAACCCAGCTTTCCAAAGTTCATTCTGGAAGAACGTACATGGATGCCGCCATGATGCATGCAACAACCAGCAATAACCAGTTGTACGTTCCCGGTGTTCGAGCGGCCGACTAACGAACAACAAATCAAGCGGTTCGTGAACAGACGAGAACAAGCCGCCAAAACTTAGCCTTGCTTTTTCAGGTTGCAGACCAATAAAACGCTGCCATAGACAGCAGTGACAAACACCCACTTCAGAAACCATGGAAAAATACTAACAAATTCCTCAGGTGTTCAAGACACACATCAAGCCAAATCTCAATTCTTCATCTTTCATTAAAACAATGACTTTGGAAGATACGTCTATCAGGAGATGGCCATCCCCCAAACAGTCGTGGCTAAAATTCCAACACAACATCGAACCGTCTGGAGGGCGCTGTTTTGTCGACTATTTTCGGAAACACAAGTCGAGTTCGGGCGGCCTGTTCTTGACACGGGTTTCGTGCTCTCGCGCTCGAACGGCGGGAACACGACAAAAGAACACTGCTCTCGGTACAGTTTCACACACCACCTCCTCGTCAGGGTTTTACACGATCACATGGAAAAACTCGTGAGATTTTGATTTTTGAAAAGCCGCAAAAACCATCGAGAAGGTTTACAAAGCTGGAGACAGAAGAAAGTTTTGCGAAAATAACATTTATAATTTTCCTGGACAGAAATTATTTTTTAATGGAAAAGACGTTGGCCCAGTTATCCAAACATTAACTCTCGAAAAATGCACAAGGACGCTGGCATGTTGCATGTTGCTTTCTACAAATAACCAGCTGTAATAACCGGTTGTACGTTCCCGGCGCTCGAGCGTCCGTCACTTCGTGAAAATCGTGACGAGAAGAGAGATTTCCCACTTTGTGCTTCACCATACTTGTCGATATTGCTGCACTCCATCACACCAATCCTTAAAACTTAATGAAGATGATAAAACTGAAACCTACAACCGGAGCCGGAATTGGAGGCAAAGTTCGAAGGATGGTTCAAAGTTTCCTTTGTCTGTGACAACGTCAATCGTTTTTCCTTCCTTGCTTTCATGTGTTGTACGGGTTGTCTGGGGAAATGAAGCTTACACCAAGACCAGCCCCTGAAATGTCAGTTTCCATTTGGGTCACGTGATGTTAACAGATTCCGGTGCCAAGGCTTGCCAGATTGAGAGTGAAAATAAAAGTGGAGTTCACCGTGAAGGCGACATGTGGACAGTCTATCCAAACCGAGATCCGTTAAAAAAGTATGCGTAGATATTATGACGGGTATCGTGACGTCACTAATCCCAAGCAGGAATAGTTCATTTACCTGCTGTACCAGAGTTACAGAGCACCGGTTTGCGAGTCACGTCCAATGACGGCAAGTCTCAGACTGTACAGAGTAATCTGAGCGTTGCATGGTGGATTCTTTATTCTGATGAATAATACAAAACCGCTCCAAGGCGTATCAGCTCCGAGCGGGAACATGAAAAAGACGGAACTTTTGTTGGGAATTCACCTCGTATGCGAGAAGCTGGGTCCTGTGTGTTTGGCTCAGGGCATCATGGTGTGCACAGATCAGTTTCTGTTCGAATCATTGATATAGAATAGAATTTTTTAAAAGAGAGAATTATTCTAGTTTATATCTGTGGTTTGGATTGTATGGTATGAGTGTGTGCGCCGGGCGTCTGCTCGAGCCTGCTCGAAAACCTTCCTCTAGCTTGTTTCTTCTTTGGGTTAGCAAAAGGAGATTAAGGCTGCACTGCAACTCGAAGTTGATGATCGCCACAAAGGCAGTGGCGTAGCTAGGATTTTACCAGTGGGGGCACAAAGGGGACACCAGAATCTTAAGGGGACACCAACTTTCAATGGTGTGGTTTTTTGGGGGGCAAGGTTTTATTAGCCTTGTTCAATTTCCATTCATCCGTTTTTTTCGGGGGGGGGGCACCCCAAATTTGTGTGTGTGTCGGGGGCACGTACCCCTCCGACTACGCCACTGCTGCTATATGCCGTCTAAGCCAGTGAACAACTAACCAGTGACAAGCAAACTTAAAACTGGTACACCTGACCGCGGTTTCCGTTCAGCAGCGATTTCGCTCGAGTGTATGAAATGATTCTGATTCAGCAGACCGGTGCTAAAAAACAAATAGGGTCAAGGCAGCAGCACACCAAAGTACAACAGCACAGCAGAAGAATGATTTGTGTCCGCGTGCAGCAATGTCATTTTGATGACCCAAACCAACTTGATCCTTCCTCCTGGCCAAAAAGTCAGCATTAATGACGCTCAGTCTAGTGCTGTACATTGTTGGGAATTTTCCATTAACTTCGTCATATGTTTTGCTTGCACACTAGGATGATACGAAGGCCCGCAAATGCCATGAAGTATACATTTTCAAAAGTATATTAAATTTTTTTTGAAAGTTCGTTTTTATATTTTTGCAAAAAAAGTGCGCGTTTATCAGAGATACAGACTTGCATCTTAAGAAGTTTGTACAGCCATATTCCAAGGAAACTCGTTTGGTTTTATCCGAATAAAAACCTTAGATATGATGAAATCCTTGCTTCAAGGTTGCAGACCAGTACAAGAAAGCTTCAACTAGGCTTCAGGGAATCTGACTCGTTCGCTATTTCATCTTGTCAAAACGATTTTGAAAAAAAATCTCAAAACCAATCTTTTTTAACAACAAATCTCAAAATGTTTATAAATATTTTTACAAAGGAAAGAAATGGTGGAAAAAGAATGAATCTTTATATAAACAAAGTTGAAAAATGTTTCCTGTAAAAAAAACAATTTTGAACAGTTTCTAAATATAGATCTCGGAAAAATAATTTGGTAAAAATACACCCCCTCACATTTTTGAGAATGTATACTTAATGGCACAAATTGGCATGCGTAGGCTTAACTCCATCGTGTGTCATAAAATTTCGCGGAAAACAGCCTTGAAGGAAGCCAGCATGTTCAGTGCAGCATAGGTCTCGCTTTTCCGACCTGTATTCCAGACTGCGTCCACTTCCAACCATTCATGAAGCCACAAGACCACAAAATTGTCCCCGAATGACCAGGGAGGGAAGTGACCTTGGATTACCGTGGAGGGTTTACAGCGGTTGAGCTTACCTGTCCATTTCACCTGACACAGACAGTTTCTCAAATTTCTAAATTTAATCCAAATTACTCATTAAATGAAGTAAAGACTCTTTAAATCAACAGTATCTTCTGTTGCAAAATGGGCATAAATTTATGAAATCTCTTGGTGATCATTGTACGGTAGAGAAAATTAAACAGACACAGTTTAGCAAAACGCCCCAAATGACCAAAGATGTTCGATTTCGCCAAACTCTCTATATGTTAGTGGTGAGGGTGACCAGCCTAGACTGCGGGTCCCTACCGTATCAACAGCCCTCAATCGTGAAAATAGTTTATGGCGTAACGCCTAGGACGCCTCTACTACTTTTAGGGGCAGTCTGCCAGTTTTTTCAAAACTAAGCAAAACAGTCGTGCAAAGCCATCAGCACTTCCCAGCGCCCGAAAACAGGGCGCTGGGTGACGAGCAAACTGACCAACGATGCTCCTTTTAACAGATGAGGGGGTGCTTCTGCTCGAAGCGAATAATATATATTGTGTCTGGTCTGGGGTAAGTGGGAGGAAATACGCCCTGTGTTTACACAACCGAGAGGGCAACATTAAAGCTAGCTGATAACTTAAAAAGCATATACGAGAACCGTGACACGTGACACGTATTCTGAGGCGTCGGCCTGTTGAAGTCAAGTAGGTCCACCGCAGGAGGGGGAGGCAGAAGAAGGAAATATTTGGCAAAATTCAAGTCAAGATTTTTTCATCCAAAGAGAGTCCTCACCGCAGTGATGATTAAGTGTACTAAGCCTGATTGACAATAGCATTTGTTGTGCCATCGTTACGAAAGAAAACTTGTTTACACAAATTATACCACTTCGTGTCCTCTTGTGTCTGACTGTGCTCAAAAATTACAAAACCATTTTGAATGTACCAGTTGTGGCACAGTACGGCCATCTAGTCAGAGATTCAGAAAAACAAAAACTGTACTTCCCGATAGCAGCCTCCAGACGCCCGTCCATCCCATCTCGTTAGTCACCAGACTGTGCGATGATTTTCCGTTCAATTCTCAGAATTCATCGTGGTGTTGTTAAAACATACAACTCACAGGTCAAGAACGAGCCATTACACAAATGGTTTTCTACATTCAGCAATAATTGTATTTAGGGCCTCTTCAACTTACAGCGCATGTTTATGCTAAAGAAAGTACACTGTAGTTTGTGAAGACCCTTGTCTAGGCCAAAGCCCTTGTTGTACTTGGGTTGGTACTTTCCCCCACTTGGAAAAAGTTTGCTTCGCCCTAAAATGGGGAGACTTTTACCAGTTTTTAATATGAGATTTCGTCAGCGTGACTGAGTAATACTTTATACTCAGTATTTCCGAGGCCTAGTTGGCAAACGGCGCAAGATGTCACCAGTCAACCCACCGAGCTTAGAAACCAGTGTTGTTCGTAGCAGTTCACTGTTGATGGAATTTTGCGTCGTGAAAATTTGAATTTTTGATTTGCAAGTCAAATTCTGAGATTGGAATCGGTGTTGCCGTCATTTTCGTCACCACCGCCGAACAGGTTTACATACGAAACAGGACCGTTCGAAACTCTACAACCACACAAATAGCAAGTGAGTTCATGCTTCGAGAAGTGGCTTTTCGCTTGAATTCGGTCGGCAGGATTCGTAAACTCAACGTGTTTCCGCCTTAACCACTTCACCAGCCCAAAGTTCGTTCCTTATTCCAGACGGTGCATTTCATTGAATGTAATTCTATCTGCATTGTTTCGTCCACTGACTAGTCTGTTCAGGAAGTTGCAGTTCAGATGTCTTCCGGGATAAATCCGGAAGTTGCCACTTAAGAAATAGAAATATTCGTATTTGCTGTAAATGACTCAGTCACATGTAAAGCCGACCAGGGACGAGTTGGTATAAGCCCCGTTTACAAGAGACTCGACAATATCTGTAAGCAACGAAGGGAAAGCTTAAAGAATGTCACAAAGGTTTTCCCGACTAACACGGGATTAAGCCTTTTCGAAACACCCTGGAAAAAACTCTCAGAACAAGGTACCCCCAATCAACTGAAAAGTAACATTTATTTTCTCCAAAATAGTTGTCTGAAAGTGTTTTTTGGTATCAAACTGAAGTTTAGAATGTATTCTTTTCAAAACTAAAGACTCTATTTAAATCCGATGATATGCTGTGGAGTAATCTCAACTGCTTTTTTGTTCCGTCCAATGGGATTTATTACAGCTATCAAAATGCTGTATTACTGCCACTGAACACCGTTTAACACACACGAGATCATTGGAAGGGCTAGAGAATGAGGAAACTGAACAGAACAGGCTTCTGTTGAGTCAGGGTAAAACCTCCGACATTTTCTACCAACGAACAGGATTTTTCCAAGTGGTTAATGTTACAGAAATAAATAAGAGTACGTAAGATCGGCACCAGCTTATTACAAATTGACTGAGGTAAAATTGAACGAGCTCAACAGTCTTTTCTCTAAAACACGAACTTATACCATGAAAACTGCAAACTCTGAAACTTCATGATTAAACAACCATTACCTTCTGAAATAAGCATCAATCTCATCAAGTTTAGAAGTAGAAAGAACCAAAGAAGTAGACAACCCAATGATTTAAGATTTCAATTCAGTTCACTTGCAAGATAAAATGTTTTAACTTCCATTGGACAGAAGAAAACAGAGTTGTGTTATGTAACTGAAAGGATCTCCGCAGCACAAAATCAAAATTTTCATTTGAAGTGGATAACATTTCAAGCTTTAATACAAAATCAACAATTCTGTCACTACTTTGGGAAAAATGGCTGTTACGTTTGGATTGCTTTGTTTTATGACACATTCCATAGGTAAAATTTAATACACTCAATTTTCGTTAAAATTATGTAGGAAACTAAACATTTTTTCGATCCGTGTATTGGCAGAAACGAGTTGAAAGTGGTCGAGAAAACCTGCCTCCGAAACACATGCACACTAAAGGATGTATTAAAAAAACAGTTAGGGGAAGCATTAGCTATGACTAATCCAGCGACCAGGACCTGTAGTTTCTCAACATTCGCGCAGGCAGACGGTACGCGTGCGCGTTTCATGTCTGTTCAATCAGTGGGGGCTTTTCCTCAGGTTTAAAACGCTCCCGTTAATGCGGTGCCAGTGAAGTCATGACGTCTCCTCTGATTGGTCTACATTTGTATTATCAGGAAAAACTGGACTTCAGACGCACAGTTATTTTATCAACGCAGAAAACTTGGGGAACAACATAAAGGCAAATGGTTGCGAAATAATTCGACCACAATGTTTAATAAATCAATAAACACGATGCCGCGATCTCATTTGGGTCTTGTAGTCGTCTAGTCGTTACTGGATTCTTTGAAATATTGTTTAGTCCGCTGCTGATGAAATGACAATCATGCGTCTTTTCAACTCTTTTTGCTACTCACATCACGTATATATTTTGCTCCTTTTGACGTTGTTGCTGACGACATTTTTGAGACAGTCTTGCGTGGGCGCGTGGCGATTAGCCCGACTGTGTCACATGATTGTTTCAATGGAAGGCGTCAAGGAAACACCTACAGTAGAAGTTTTTATAAAATATTCTTTAAATTCTTCCAAAGAGAAACAGCCATAATGTCAAATGACATCAGAGAATAAAATAATACCAATGTACGGATTCACACTACAAGGTGATTTCATCAGCACTGTTCTCGTTTCATTTTGTTGTTTCAAATTCAATTCATTGCATTTTTATGGTCCTTTTCACAGAGTGGGCTCCAATTCTGCTTTTCAATTCCGACTGTTCCCAACACAAAGGTGTAAATCGGGGAATTTAGATGTATCTCCCCAGTGCTTTCTGGTCAAATATTACAGCTTATCACATACATGTAAAACGGATTTCTCCTCTGTTAGGGGATTGTTGATATGAGATACAGATGCTATTAATAGAAAGGCCCATCACTACTCCTTATGACCCGTTTTAAGCGTGGCATAGGTTGCACATGCTACTTTCTTGATGAGCGTCTTTGATTATAAGTCATTCAGGGGTGGATCCAGGATTTTCTTCGGGGGAGGGGGTAAGTTCCACCAGCTTTTTTTCCTGTTTGTTGCTGACAGACGAACTCACATTTATGCGTTATATTGTACTGATGTACAAAATAAATTTTGCAACATGCCATGTTTTTCAGTTACTTTTAATATTTCATTTTTTGGTATTTACTTTATGTCTTTTTTGGATTATCATGCAGAGTGGGGATGACCCCAAATCCTTCCTCTGTATCTGCACCTGTCATCGTCACCATCCTCGGCCTTGTAGACTCAAGACTTCACCTGTTTACTCCCCTTCGGACACAAGCAGTCCAGGAACTCAGAGAAGCATCCATTTGAGGATGATAACACTACGTAAACAAATTCGGGAAAATTGTCCAAATATTCATCATAGCTGCCAGACAAGCAACTTGTCCATGAAGAAAATATCCAATTTCTGAAAGTAAACAATACGTCAGCGATGGAAGGAGGATATCGCCTTCCACCTCTGCGGCCTTCGTTCGAATCCCGGCCCGCTTCATTACCAGAAATAGAAAAATAATAATAAGATTAATAATAATTATAATAATTCATTGAATAATTCTATAAATTCAGGGTCCAAATGTGTCACTTTTTGTGTCCTTGTTACACCTGATTTGTGTAATTTGACATGGAAATATCACTGAAATTGATTTCAAACTGTTTATTTTTTGATGGCAGGTAATTTGCATTAATTCATCACTCTTGGACATTAGAAAATGTGCTCTGAACTTACAGAATCATACGTCAGATGTGACAGGCCTGGAACACAAAAGATGGACCCCCAATTTATAGAATAACCGATATACTTCAGGTCTTCACACAAACTTTGTTCAAGATGATTGTGCTTGAGTAAAGTAAAAGTTTAAATTGTTCAACATACAGAGTATTAAGATAACACGCGCGTATGAGGTCATCCGCGCAGGCGATATCCGCGGGCCAAGCGCCTATCACACTCGGGCTTCGCTCCCGAAGGACCTATAGCCCTTTTGAAATACTGAATATGCTGGTTCATTACAGAACACTACGGGCCTGTTTGTTTCACATGGATCTGGATCTTGATCAGTGATCACAACGCCAGTCCGCTCTATTCATTAGGCGGGTTCTGGTGTTGGTGAACCAACGTGAGATCACCGATAAAGATTCGGGTACGCCTATAGTCTCCAGCGTACTGAAAACGCGCATACAGAAAAAGTGCCTTGCCAATCGTTAGGGCGACGACGCGCCACTGGCTATTTGCAAATGGTCAATCCAGACAACGCAGATAAGACAGGAATATGAAAGACTTGTCCTGCATCGTTAAATAAAATAATTTGTAATTCATACCCGAACTTAATGATTCCCCAGAAGATGCACGGAACTGCCACGAAAGTAAATGAATCACTTGTCCATTATTTTTGTCCAATCATAGGGGGTATATAGGTGTGTCATACATAGTGTGGACTTCTGTACAAACGAAGTCCACATAATGCAGGGTGCGATGTCGTTGTGTGGACTTGCACGCTCCATACAATGTTTTCCCCTCTCTGAAAACCAGTTTCAGAGGCATTTTGGGGTCAAAGTTATCCGTGGCAAAATGAAGAGGAACAGTCCAGAAAAATCATCATCAAAAATCCAACTCGAAGGAGTTATCCTAGTGGGAGAAAAAGGAGCATTTGTCTTAACCACAGGCCAACAAAGGAGTGTCCACACTTCGTGTGTAAAACAAGGGTGGATGTGTGTTCTTTCATTTGAGGCCATTCTTTGTCCGGGATGGCAAATATTCGAAAATCTATTCAGGTTTCCTTCCGCCCTCTCCTGCTCCCATCATAGTCTTTAGAGCACCCTACACACACACACCCAAGTGTGTAAACGCCTTCAATCGTGGACTCCCTATTGTTCCTCTTTTGTTCATACTTTAACTTTTTCGGAAGACCTCCCATAGGCCTATATTTTGTACACGTTTTCCAACCGTGGACTCTTCGGAAACCGTGGAGCCTATTGTCCCCTATTGTTATAGGTCCACGATTTGAATGTGTATACAAACTCAGGTGAAAAAGGACTCTTTGTGTTTTCCAAGGGGTAAATACTGGTTGCTGTAACCTCCTGCTGAAAAGAAATTGTCAAAAAAGGTCTCTTTCTATCTTCAATAGGAATGGGATGTCGCTCAAGCAGTTTGTGTTCGCTTGGGTTTATTTCAAACTCATTCATAAAAAAATTCCTGTGAGAAAGAGAGAGAGAGTCTAACAACGCACTTGCGTGATTTTCGCCATCCACGCAGACACGGGACGAAAGTGATTTCGTTTGGGTTTCGATGCGATATACAAGCATGCGTAGGGATTATATTATAGCTCTTCCGTATTATGTTATCTGTGAAATAACCTTGATTTAAAATTTGTATGGAGGACTGATGCCGACACGTAGGAGTTTAATTTGTTCCCGGGGACAGATCTATTCTAATTGTAGGTTCACAGAGTACTACGCTGCACCTGTGGCGCTGTGTGTAGCCTTCTGGCTTAAGGTAAAATTCGTTGGATGGGAGTATGGACGCAAAGAACAAGGTTGGTGAACGGCATACTATTTGAGGTGTTGGGCGTGTAAGCTCCCCCTTTGAAGTTAATATCTTATGTGCAAGTATTCGATCATTTGAGCAGACGAGGTGCATTAACTTGCAGGGGAGCGGGCGGGCCCAAGGGTTTCATCGTTACTGGTTTCAATTTCCTATTATTGGCAGAGCAACAGCCAACCTGAAGATCCGCCAGTGAACTCAGGATCCTGTGTGTGTTCATATTGAATGCTATCAGCATACACAAGGCTCAGTTATTTATTTATTTTTTGCATTGAGATGGGGTATTTTATTTCGCAGCAACATTGGGAATTCGGCTATCCTAGCGTCATTTTGATTCCCTTAAGCATGACGATGATGGCTGCATCTTGATGAAAGAACACTCTTCAGTAGTCTTTATAGTCATGAAAAGAGAAGTTTTTCCAACGGGAAATTACTTATGATATCATCAGATTCTAGGAAATGTGCTTACAGCACAGCCCACTTTGGTAGCCAGTTTTGTCGGCAGCAAGACACAGTAGCTCCGTTCTTTTTTCAGAAGTTCATTTCCTTGTTTCCATGCAGGGAGGTGGCTATTTGCCGGTCTTAATTAACAAGAAGGAAAAATTATTGGGAGGCGAGGGACACTCGAAAACGTGCTTACTGCTTACAAAGCTTACCGATATCGAAACTCCAAGATTGAGCGCGTGACACTAAAATACACTTACTTTGTCACTTGTCACACTTACGTTGATGGGAGGCCGAAGAGCGCACCATTTGTAACATGACCTGATGTCTTGACATTCTCCCTTGACATTTTGCAGCATTGAAATCAAATCGATTAAAAACGATTAAAATAGATTAAATATGCTTAAGGTCTCTTAATGTACTGTAATTTACTGAAATATTTGATTTTGAAAGCCCGTGTATGTGGGGTGCATATTTACTTGAGGTTGGTTTTATTGTTTGTGTTGTGTTTGTTTGTATAACAACGATTTTGTTTCTTTGCAGTTGTCGTAATTCACAGCTCAGTGCACTTCATTTATGTTCTAACAATATTCCTCTAGCCTGTGCAATCCACCTGAAGAAAGAAGGAACATGATGGGAATGGAAAACAGGGGTAACTTTAGAATACAACCACCCACAGATGTGATCAACTGCCACGGTTAGCAGAGGCGGTTCACCAAGGCTAAAAACTGAACACGGAAAAATGTGGCTTGTGGCTTTTGGGCACAATAGCAAGTACCAGGTGATTTTTACTTTCCATGGTTGGCACAAGCATGATTCATCCCACCATAAAGTACAATCGAGGGAACATTATTTTTGTCTGACCCGGGAATTTGCATGCAGGAGCGAGGACTCACTTTGACTCACTCAAATTCGTGACATGAGTAATAATATTTCCCAGTAAATCTCTAATTTTGGACATAAATGAACATCATGTTACTTCTTGCTTTTGTCAGCGTTCGTTTCTGAAGCATGTAAAGTCAATCGGGAGCTTGTGATCAACATTCCCTTGACCACGTTACTAAAAAAAGTGATGCAGTAATTCAGATTCTGAATTCCCTTTACACTTTTAAAGTTCCTTTACACGTACTAAGCTTGTTTTTCAAATCAGAAGCTTCACAAAGGAAGCCATAAATTTCACCTCATCCGTCTAACCACGTCAACTACGATCAAATGTTCCACTTGCTCCCTTGAGTACTGAGTCTGCAAATACTTCATTTAGTGTCTGCTTTTAATGCCTTTGCCGAAAACATTATTTAGCACCTGACTGTTTCTGCAAATAGCAAACAATATTTTCTTATTTTTCCCGGGACCAAGGTCCTTAGTTACTCCCCTGCCCTTTCGTGTTTTTCTCCTGGGTATGCTTCGTCTTGTGAAAGGAGTGCAACAGATATTGACGTTCACGACTCCCTCTTTACAAGAACGCAGAAAGCAGTCCTTTTGGGAAAATGGAAGGGAAAATATTGCAACTTTTTACAATTTTTTTAAGTGGAGGAAAAGTTGAATGACCTTTTTGTAAGTTTATTTTAGTGGTGAAAACAGCTACAAACTATTCAATTTTTTCGCCGTCGTCCCACTCACGTTATTTTAGAAAATCGCCACGAAGAGCACGAAGAATCGCCAGAAAGTGATGTTATCGCACGAATCTTTCGCTTCCGATATAACCTCATAGCCTTTGTACCTATTGCACGTTTCATGAAATATGAAAATGACATTCTCCCGAAATGCCGCGTATCGGACAAACTGTCAGAGACATTCAGCAAATGCGAAACCACATGGATAAACGTTTATCTTCCACCCACATACCTAGGTAAGAAGACGATAATCAAACGAGGAAGAGCTCTGAATAAGGGCATATTTTCAGGGAAAGGGTCTCTAGCAACCTCCGTAAGTCTTACCTCATCTCACAGGTTACCCCACAAACAAAGTACTTCGTCTTTAATTACAGGATAAATTTAAAAAGTAGAGACAGATAAAATAATAGGAGGATAATTTTGGGATTGTCTCGGCTGAATAGCCGTGTCCAGACCCGGAAAACGAAACAGCTATTTCGTAGGAAGTCGATTTTCTTATTTTTCACGGCGAAATAATTCCGGGTTGATAAACAGATACATGCAAGAATTCATTGTGCGGCTTCGGCTTTACGTAATCCTGACAAGGTAAAGTATCTATTTTTATTTTCATTCATACAAGTATGCTTTCGCAACAGAAAAAGACATACATTCGAGGGCATATAAAGGACAGAGATGATGACCGTGCTCTCAGATTGAAGACTTGACAGCAACAAGAAAGAGACAAAAATCACGAACTTTTATTTATTTCAATGAAAAGATACCCTGAGTTAAAGGACAACTTGCTTGTATACAGAATGTATTTTGCAGTATTCATCTTGGGTGAGTTAAATTAATAATTGAGTGCTTTTCACTTATATTATTATTATTTTGAGACATACTTTAGCCCATTGAGTTCTGATTTTGGAAAGAGATTTGAAATGCACTCAACACCGTTACGTGTTGCTGCCAGACAAAGCTCAACATTTGCTGATTATTTTACATTTTTCTCTCCTTTTTTTTGGGGGGGGGATGTCGACTGGCAACAGTTGTAGGTTTGTCCACGTCCATACCAGCCACTCCTATTCCCAATCTAATCGATGACGATCCCCTCACAATGCCGGCGACGACGCCCAGCGTTGGGCTGGGCGCTATGCTGACCACCAGGATGAGAGCAGACTCCGCCGAGCCGTTATGTCTGATTCACGCCGTGGACAAGGCGCTCCTGACGACGGGCCCCAGCTCTGATGGTTTCGTGGATCAACTGGACGAGCCGCTACTCCTCCCGGGAATGGAACACTTCCTTCAAACCAACAGAAGAAGCATGTTCGATCTGAACGAGATAGTTGTAAGTATCGACCTCTTTTGTCCTTTGAGGATTAGGAAAGGGGACGACTGTATGGTGCAAGACGGCATAGTCTGAAAAACAAGGCCCTAGAAAAATCCGTCAATTTAATGCAATCAATTCAGTGTCTGTTTCAGTACTACCAATCAAAGAGCATCCATATTTCCCCAAGAGGTATAGGTACTTGATATTTCAACACTCGTCGAATCCCATGAAAAAACTTATTGTAAGTTTTAGAATGTTGAGTACATGTACTCCATTTTCACATTGCTTGGACTTCAATACCGTTATCATTTGAGGCACTGTCACTAGACGTAATTTATGATCATAGAAAATGTATTTCAAAATCATTCCAAAGTCTCGTGAACTTTGTTGTACCAGCTAATATTGGACTAAGGACTAAAAGCACCAGAATCAGAACCAGAATTGAAATGGGAATTTGAGAGAAAATAAATCACTTTCTTTCCGAAACATGTTCTACCTAATGGTCGCTAGACAATGGTCTCAGTTACAGACAAAATCAATTCGAATTTCCCCGGAGGGTAATGCTGCAATGCGTGATAAGAATGACGAAAAAAGACCCAATGTTCAACCGAATACACTTTCATACATTAGCTGTACATTTAAACCTCTTCCCAGTCACAGTCACGTTTAGGGCAGACTTAAGCTTTGTACTTATTTAATTTTTGGTGAGAAAAAGCCTGACTAGAAGGGTTCTTAGCCTAAAATTAAAAGAAGGAAAACGTGGAATGTATGGTTTAAGAAAAATAATCCTCAAATGATCATATAGGCCTATTGACCAAAATTACCACGTATAAGAAATTACATGAAGCGTTACTGTAATCATCTTATTCAACATTATCACGCCGTTTTATGATGAACGATTAAAAAAGAATAGGCAAAATAGGAGTGGATTCAACCTCACATAAATAATAACCGAAGTCTGACAGGTTATGAAATTTTTCCACGCTGCTTTCCAGTCGCTGTAATGATTATTTAAACAGGAATGACTCAAATGAAGATGCTCCCCATCGCGATTTGCTACGCAAAATTATGAGCAGGAAACCACGGACCCCTTTCACTTTCACTGTCAATAAGGTATTACGCTACTTGTAAATAAAGGACAATCGCCAATGTTTCCCCTGTGGTGAATTTTTAAAATAATTTTGGACACTTAAAGTTTTGTTTTGTATGCTGTTTAAAGTTTTTTTTTGGGGGGGGGACTGGGAGTTGTTTCCTTTGGAGTGGTAAACTGACAAGCATCTTCTTGAAGTTAACAAAGACCACTTCATAATATCTAATACTGATTCCAAGTTTCTAGGTTATTGACCTTCTCTTTCAAGTATTTTCTGCAGTGGCGGTAATTGTAGCTGAAGAATAAAGAAATCTAGGTCTCCATTTGGTATGTTTCCGACAGAGGAAGAAATTAAAGATTCAATATCACCGTAACCACAAAGGGAGCCTTCCAAGTTTAAAGGGGAAAAGTTTCCGAAAACCAGGAAACCTTCGTCAGTGCTCTTGTTTATAAAGTGGGCGGCATTGTGACGTATCATGTACTAGTACTACTGCGTGTATGTACATGAACATGTATTGAACGCCGAGCGGACGTAATACCGAGAAAGCTGCGGTCACCATTCACTCTCAGTGAAGCCGTTTTGGCGGGAATCCCCAAATCATTACTTTGCAGTTTAACGTTAACATCTACAAACGATGACATCTTCATTATGCTCGCTTACAGAACCAAGGCAATTGTAGCGAAATGAAGGTTGCACAACGAAAGAAAACAGAACACAAAATGTCCCAAAACTAATGTATAATTTGATGCATATTTAGACATATTTAAGGAGTCTAAATATTTGAAATACATATTTTATACAAAAACAAATTTTCTTACGCTCGGAACAAACGAACATTGTTGGCTTGGAAACTGTGAAGCAAATCAGAGGTTACGTATTAGTTTTAATTCGTTCTTGTGACGTCAAACTTGTTTTCGTTCTTTTGAGGGATGCCACTCCAAGGATTTACTGCTCTTTGTACGCCAGGTACATTAATGATGAAATATGTTTGCACGAAGAATCTATTTTTTTTTAATGCAGATTGCAAAATGACGTATGTGCAAACCCAATGTAATCCGACTTTGTTACTTCTTATCGCCAAATTCAGTTTCACTGCCGAAAATCTTGACTCTATCTTGTTCTAAGGAAGTCGGAATAGGTTTCTCTTTTCTTTAAATTTATTAACAACGAGTTCCAGGCTTATGTACCGATTCTACTTTGTATTTCTTGAGAGAGTTGTTTAAGAAAATAGAAAGTGCCGCATATAGACACTCACCTTTGCTTCAGTAATGCTGACGCCATGTTCCATGCTTCCATCTTACAGAAAAGCGACCGGTACTTTGGCGAGGAGGAGTATTTGAATGTCGAGTGCGAGTTGGACGTTCTACCGGACATTAGTCAATTCACACCTGAGAGACGACATCGATTGCTAGAGACAAATGTATGTTCATGCACGATTGCGATTAATTAAAGCTTATATTTTTGCCTCAAGTTGTTTCAAAGAGAGCGAGAACCGTTTCTTTAAAGGACAATGACGTATGGAATTCTTGGGGCTTTAAATCTGTAACTGTGTCTGGCTGTGACGCTGTGTCTGGTCCAACAGATCATGGCTGTAATAAAATTCAAAATGGCCGCTGAAGTTGTGGGATTTGGGGCATCTGGAGTGGTTATATATAGAAATTATTGCGTAGCATAAAAACAAGGAGCATATTCACTGCTTGCTTTTATGTGTGAACCTCAGTGTCCTTTTAAATTTTGTTTTGGGGTATTCAAGAATGTCTGTTTACTTCAGCTAAGAAACTCGTTGAGAAAGTTTACTTGATCAATTAACATTGCCTAACCTCAATAGCGTATCGCTTACTCCTCCAACAAGCGACATCTAGGCTATCAGGAAGATTTAATTAATGAATGAGGTCTCACCTTCTGCACGACAGAGAGCCCAACTTCTATACGATCATGTAAACTTGATGGCGAGCTTTATACTGGCTCTGGACACGGTGCGCCAGGATCAAGAACAGCTTCCAATCCCTCGTCTTAACGACAGCTCCCTGGAGGCAACAATGAGCGGAATGTGCCGTCTTCTGTACGGGATCCACAGAATAGTGAGTACGAAAGGATGCAATAGGAGGCAAACTGTTAATTGACGAGGGACTTTGCATGCCATGGGTTACAGTTTCCTTCAGGGGATATACGCCTCCTGCTGGTACATGTATTATAAGCGGTTGCAGATTATGCGCTCTGTAGAGGGTTTGCATGGCTGCCATCTTGCAGGCTAGTGCTTTTGTTCCACAGGGTATGCGCAAAGAAAGTTTTCCTGTGGAACAAAATAACTGCTCTGCAATATGGCTACGACGCAAAGCCTCTATACGCAAGCTTCATCGGTGACAAAGAGAGAGACTATATATGTCGACACTGGAATTTCTTAAAATGTATTAAGCGATATGCCGTCTCTTTGGTTAAATGACTAAAAGTGCATTTCTTCAAATATTTACACTGTCTGCTTTATCGGACAGCAGTTGGCGCTGATGCTATGCTGTTTTTTGAAGACACTGTCTAAGGAGATTGCTATTCAGTTTTAGAACACAAAATTAGGCTTCCAGAAAACTCTTGTAAGAAAGTTTATTCGCATTAGCATAAAAGTTAAAAGGGCAGTAAAATAATCTTTAAAACGGAAATTGCTCGAGAATTAAAATGAGAAAGACGGCGGTATATTTTCAAGAGATGCATTAGAAATTGCAATGGGTAAGACCCTTCAAAGAAACTGTGATGAAAAATGTCAGTGAAAAACCTCCCTCATTTTAGTTAAAACATAAAGGATACACAGCTGCCCAAGTTTCTGACTATGTGCAGGCGCACATTTAAATATTTAGACCTTTTTCAATCGACTTTCTAGCTTCGGATCTGTGGCTTTGACGTGACGGAGCTTCAGCAGATTCACACCACGCCCTCTGTCGACTACGAGCCACCATCCCAAAATGTTCGGGTTCATGAACGAGACCTGGTTATCGTGCGCGAGGTTTTCAACTATGTGAATGATGCCGCGTACCGCGACCTCTCCGATCTACTGTCTATGTCGAGCTATCTGGACGGCTCCACAAATGGGATCCGTAACTGTAGCAGTCTATACCCCCAGGATTCTTCTAACACGACGGCCGCTACTGCCACCATCGAGGCCTTCAATATCTCGGGTTAAATGGTAAGGGAAATACCGGGTTCTGCCCTTGAGACGCAAAAGCATCTGAGCTTCTTCTGACTTCCTCAATGCTTTGAAAAGAAAATCATGTCATACACAGAAATATGGTGCATATCTTAAAATTCACTTGTAGCCATCCGTTTAAATAAAAAGGGAAAGTATAGTAGGGTACATGAACTAATTTTTTCCTGTTCTCTTCTGAACAGTGACATGCGTCTGCACCTCACTTGCGCACGACTCGACTGCGCGCACAGCCTTTTAACTTCATTCGCAGAATTATATAAGATCGAGAACGGGCACGCGCAATGTGTGTGGAGAGCTTTTCATTGGCTTTCAAAATAGCGCCCTCTATGACTCATTTTTGGTATACTCCCACAAGGTGGTCCCTTGCAATGCTAGCTCCAACACATACCGCAGTCACAATCAGGATGTCTCACATCATGTCAAAAAACATTTTTCATTACAGTCCCTTCTTTTTACCTCATTCTGAAACTTGAGGAAGTACAAATATTTTGGATATATTTTTCTACCTCCCAACAATTGTTATCCTGCCTGTTTTAAAATGAAACTTTAACATTAACTTTAAATGCGCAGTCCAAACCCAAAACAAAATATTCCATTCATCTAAGTAAAGAACATGCTGTGATCCCAAACATTCTGAAACTAAAACGACAGTATTTCCTCAAATACTTCCCGTTTAATCATTCGAGCCCAGTCCGTTGAACAAATCTGTCCGTATTGCGAGTGATGTCATGTTAGGTACCAAACTGTTTCAGTGTATTTATTTGTGTCTCAAATGCGTCCCAAGTGTCGTTAGTATTTACGAACCACAATTCATAACACGTGCAATTTTTATTTTGTGTGTGTGTTGCAATGCCATAACCTTCCAACAGAAAACTTGTACATACTATTTTCAGTATTTTAAGAGATGATGTTATTTGGCTGTACAATATCACGTTGTCAGAACGGGTTTACTATTTGACGGCTAAACTTTATTATCGTAATTTACTCTGTTCAGTCGTCGCAAAAATTGTCTTTTTTAAGCTTAGAAAAAAACTGAGGGGATTGCCAAGGTCAAACGAAGAAAGACTTAAACCAAGTAAAACTTGAGGAATTTGTAAAATAGCGTATATCTTAGTTAAAGTAATTCAAACCGTTTTCCACATTTCTTTCAATATTCCTGAACTTCTAATTTGAGAGCCATGTGGAACACAAGCAGCCGTAGATTTTTCACAAGAAAACATTTGCGCAATTTCCACCGGATCGGAACTGAGAAGGAGAGAGAACAGAATTATAACAAACGTTATGAAACCAGTACTGAAATAGCGTAAACTATTACGTAAAAATACACAAGATACACTCGTAGAAAGTTAGATTTCATTTGAATCTTTTAAAGTCAATACTTATGTGATAAACTTACGTCTTTCGAATTAGAAAATACAAAAGTCATTTCATATATTCCTTACAAAGTAGGGACTGTTTTTATTATTTGAAACTATGTATGTCATGTTTTAGTGGCAAAGTGTTAACCGTACAGTATTGCGGAATCATTTGAATCCTGTGGGTTCATTGTACACATACTTTGTGTGGAAACATTTTGGCAAGGAGGTTTGCTCGTTTCTACTTTATTTCTGTCCTTAGGTGCTAGTTTTCTGGTATACAGTTATTTGGTTCACAGGGGTTTTAGCGGTACTTTTGATGCCATGGCAAGGAGGTTTGCTCGTTTCTACTTTATTTCTGTCCTTAGGTGCTAGTTTTCTGGTATACAGTTATTTGGTTCACAGGGGTTTTAGCGGTACTTTTGATGCCATGATTTGCAGCTGCCTTCATTAATCGAAGTTCTGTCAATGTTATTAAAATTCCGTAAAAATATTAAATAACCCTAATTTTGACACGTTCTCATACATTTTATAACATTTTATAACAAATATGAATTTATATGTCAGGATTTAGTAGTACTCGTCAATTAAATAACATTATCTGCAAAGAGTCGTTTATTCGGTATCTTCGTGATTGGTCTGTTGCCCATTTGTGAAATAGACCTATGTTCGTATTACGTCAGCATGGTTAGTCCATTGCGGATTCTGTGCGCGAGGACTCCGAATACCGCTGAACGTTTGACCAATGAGCGATCGCACTCAGTCATTTTGATAGAGGGCGGTATTCACAGGCACCATGCATGAAATAGACAGCTGCCTTTTAAATTTTTGGATAGTTGTAGTTGTGTAACTACGGGATGGAGTAGGGGGCACGTGCCCCCCCCATTCGAAATCTGTGTATTTTCTCTGTTGTAATGCAACTGCAACCTATTTTCTTGTGGAGTCCCTCTGAAAAAATATTTTTTTACCCCCGGTGCCCCACCCCCGGAAATTTGCCCCTATAGTCACGCCACTGGGTGTGCTGGCACAACGAGCCGGAAGAGTTTAGACGTATCAAATGTCACTGAGATTTCTTCATGGTGACAAGATGGGGTTGGGAATATTTACTGTACTTCAAACTTACAAGGACACTCACATACTAGGTTGAAGATTGTTTACTGCAATACAAGATTCACAATAGTGCGCCTCCAAGAGTTTGCGACGCGTTGACCGATTACAGTACGCGAAATCTGTCGACCCAATGCGAGTTTGGAAAGGGTCGACAGATTTCGTACGTTGTGATTGGTCAACGCATTGCAAACTCTTGGAGGCGCACTATTGTGAATCGCCCGTATTGGAAACAAGCTTTGGACAAACACAGTATGTTAAATGAGGACAGACTTTGAAAACGTTGCTCTTCTTTCTTCAGAAGTCTTGAGACTTCCCAGACTTTCGTGAAAATCACAGTTAAATTTCTTGCTACGATGTATTGTTTTATTTGATTGCCGACCCTATTATCTCTGAAACGAACACTGAGCAAGTAACGTGGATATACAAACTGCCGGGCGACAGCACGACCAGACGGTCGGTAAGTCTGACAGCCGGATAGCCGCATGACCGCTTCGGAAGCTGGATACACGGATGCTAGATAGTGAACTTTGCAGCTATAGGTCAAGGGCGGATTAAATTTCTTTTTGAAAAATAATGACAGAAAGTTGATGGGGGAATTGCATTTACTCTCCTTCCCAAAAGTGTGTGATAGCCCTCAAGTGTGGACTTACACCTTAGTAAGACTTTGAAAGGTTACATTATTTAAAAAAAAAAAACAATCGAATTTTCTCCTTTTCTCCCCCAAAGTTTGCTCTCTCACAAATTTAGGTCAAATTCGATCAAAGACCATAATTGACCATAGTTCGACTAACTCTGATCGAATGCGCCCTAGTCCACGGTAGTTGGACTAGTCGAGAGTCAACTATTCCCGACCACCCTATCAAAGTTGGTTGCATCGTTGATTGCCATAAACTGGTTTAAATAGCACAGTGGAGACAAGACAAGTTACGCGAAAAATGTCGAAAAAACAGTATTTCGCTAGTAAACAACCATTTTCACTTTTATTTTTTGCCATTTTGCCCTTGCTGTGGCCAACTTCTCTCCCTTCCAATCTAATGACCCGACAACGGTTGACTACAGGGTCATTTGAACTTCAGCTTAACTGCACATGGGCTAGGTGCGTCACGAATCGACAAATAGTTAATTAGTGATTGAACTTGCCCTTAGTTTTCAATCCGCCATTACGTTTGGTGATATAAGGGTGCAGTAATTTAAGTGAGAATTTCTGGCCAGCTCACTTGGGTTAAAAGTACCCCCCAAAGTATCTTTTGAAAAAGGAGATTGTTTGGCCCCCAAATGGTGAGATTGTGTAAATCGTTGCCCGGATCAACTCCCTGGGTCTTTGAGCTTTCATATGAGAGCAGAATGGCTAAAAACTATGGTTGAAAAATTTCCTAAGTGCCTGAGAAAGTTGAGGGTTGCCACTTGAAAAATGGCTGCAATCGGACTTCGGAAAAATCACTTTTCGGGGGGTGATTTTGTTTTGTGGGAATAATTAAAAATGTAATGTGTTAACCCACAAAAAAATTAAAAGAAGTTTAAAAAGTAGGGACCAGACAACAATTTCATTTGTGTTTGGGAAATCTCAGGGATGTTGGTATGCATGTTATTGGGCCCTGAACAGTGCTGATTTTACACTGTTTTCAATAGGGCTTGAATTAGTGGACTACACCGATAAACATACAACTTCCTCCATGTCTTAAGAACTTTCTAAAACCGAATGTACAGATATTTGTAGGTCATGTGCCGTTATCCAGTACTCAACTTCGTCTCCGTCTCAGGCTTCGTTCCCAAAACCAATCCCCGATGGTGGGCCTGAAGCGTTTAAATTACATTGGATTACTGTAATTTTTGGCTTTCTTGCATCTTATTTGATGTTCTGTGGCACTATTAGACTGAATACTGCGCTTACAGGTTCAAAGTCAGCTAGTAAAAAAAACAGTTGAAGCCTGAGACGGAGCCGAAGTTGAGTATTGGAAAACGGCCATGGTTTGAATACGGACGATTTACAATAGTGTGCCACCAAGAATTTGCAACACATTGGCCAATCATAACGCGCGAATTTGTCGACCTTTTCCAAACGCGCACTGGGTCGACAAATTTCGCGCATTGTGACTGACCAACGCGTTGCAAACTCTTGGCGGCGCACTATTGTGAAACGGCCGTATTGGAACGGCCGTATTATAAACAGGTAGAGAGTGTAGAGTTTCACCAACCTTTACCCACCTGCACCTACCACCTAATAACAGGTTATTATTTTTTTGTGGTTAATACATCTGTAACGTCAGTGCTCAAAATGCTGCAGCCGCGTGCAGCTAAAAGTATTTGAAGTCCTTGTACTCCAGTCCTCCCACCTGGTTTGCTGTGTTTGTTTAGGATGTTTTCCTTTTCAGCTCTGCACGTTGAAAAACCCGTTTACGAATCAAAGTCCTGAACTCAGAGAGGTAGCTCCCTTCCGCAAACAGTGAGTGATACCGACCTTGTTTTTATAGTATTAGGAATTGATAAAGACGACCCAAGGTCTTGCTGTGGTGGAATGGATTGGATGTCTGCGACAGTCGCATTGTTGGCGGAACGGAGCCCAGACGCGATGACGTCACACGACACTTCCGTTTGTCTCCACGTTCCAGGTACCGGTATTATTACACTTAACGTCCTTTCCAATCGGTCCTTAGCAATGTAGCCTACCTGCGATTACATCTAATGTCTGGTAAAATCGATTGGTTGAAAAAGACGGAATCGCACTGAAACTTTCTATACTCTTTTGTAATTAAGGATAATAGGTCGAAAGGTTTTAAAGCCAACGCAAGCAATTTGTTGTTTAAAAAAGTGCTGATAACCTGCAGACAATTTTATGTTTGTTCCACTAGCAGCAGAGAAGTTCTCAATTGATTTTCTAACGGTTAACTAAGTTATTATGTAGAAATGCTACAAGCTGAACAAAAAAATCAAATGTTCAACTAGCAGCTGCGAAAACTCCTAACATTTAATGTTGCACGGCTATTTTAATCAACATTTTCAGTTCGAGCGATGGCTTTTCGTTTTTTGTTGTTGTCTTTAATAACCGAATAATCACATAATTATGTCTTGAAAAATTATAGAGAGACATTGTTCTTGTGTTCTGGTGCTATCACGGGCATGACGACCATTGCTATTTATAAACCATAATACGTTTATTACTTCATAACAGACGGACATCTTAGCTGTCACTGTTCCCGCTCTCCCGCTTGTATGAGAGACTTCTTGTCGCCGGATGCCAGCGGTACTTCGAAGATGTTCGATTCTATTCGGTATCAGCTGATTCATCTATGACGTAGCAAGCCTGGTTTTTCCCCTGCCCTTTACGTTCCCGTGGAATGTTGTTAAACGGTTGGTTCCAAATGCTACACAAAACTTCAAGAGGCATTGAGGGCCGAAAAGGCAGATCGGCTGGGATAGGGAGAAGTGGTAAATTACATTTAGAAGTCAGGGATGATGTCACAACTACATTCTCATTTAGGCTTAGTCAGCACCTTGACCCCACTTCCAGTCAAGGAGAATAATTGATGATTACTCATCGTCATTTCAACAAAATTTAGAATTGACAAAATAGTTGAGGAGACAAAATAAAATAGTTATCATTCCATCTGAAGCCAAACGAATTTTAAAAGTTAGGTGTTAATATGATAACAATGAAGAGATTATGACAGTATATAAGATGGCAAATTAATCATTTTTATTCATTTCAACAACCTTTCACACGTAAAGTCAACACCATTTTCATTCATTGTTAAATGCTTCAAATTTCAACCGATATAGGTTTTCATTTTCTATGACAATTCCCTCCTTTTCTTATTAACATTTTACCATTGTCTAACTCACTGGGTGAGTAAATTGTGAAAATATTTGTCCTGAACAATTCGCATGATTCACGCCTTTCATTCCGACACCAGACTGTTCAACTGAGGTATTGATTCGGAGAGTTCTTATTGTCCTTCCATTGATCGACAAAATGATATAGGTAGTTAATCTGGCTTGTGCAAGATCACTACGACTTCAGCTATTCAAGGCTATAGCCATGACGTCATAGTTCCATCATCGCACAGGCGTTATTCAATGACGAAACACCTAAAACATGTACATTTTTCTTTGATTCATCATTCTGTGATTGTGAGCACGTTTTTTGATCTGCACTTGATCTTTGCAAAAAATTGAGAACCATTTTCCTTAAACTACCCTTGCCAGATTTCCCTCCTATTTTGCCGTCAGTTTGCAAATCTGACTGACCGACTTTTGCAGTTGCTACACTTTACATCGCATGCTTTAATGCAATGTTTTGCATTAACTCTGTCACGTATAACTACAAAACCGTTACAGTGTGATTGCACATAGCAAAAAAGGGTCAATTAATTGACATTTGTTTTCTCATCTTTCATTAACAAAATGGTGTTCCTAATGGAATGTCTCCAAAACAATTATTGAGGGAAAACAGTTTGCACGAATAATAAAATCTGTACAAAGCTGAATAAGATGCGCATGCATCGGACAAACAATGTGCAAAGCAGTATATAAAAAAACTGATACAAATAAACAGAAATTACAAAGAAGCAAACAAGCGGATATTACAAATTATTTTTTTTGTGAAAAGTACTTTTTATTTCAATTCATCTTTTGCATTGAGGATGAACAAAACCTGTCTATGAAATAAATAAATAAATAAGTTAAGCTCAAATAAATTACACGGAGACTTATATACACTTTTTGGTATAAACAAATGCTACAAAGGGGAGGCAGAATTAGAAAAAAAAATGTACATAAGCCGTAGGAAGAATACTTGACGGAATGGACCCATTTATCTGAAGATCGAGTATATCAGTTAAACACCCTCAGATCAAAATAAAAGGTTAAGTAGTTGATTCATTAATTTGATAAAGAATACATAAATGCTAGACAGAGATGGAGCACTAGCTGGTACACTTTCTGAAGTTGCTGCATTACCGCAACAAAATGGATGTTTGAGGGATTTTCCTGCAGGCGTTTCCAAATAATGGATGTCCATATATCTATACAAAGTAGATTTATTCAGTGCCATGATGGGGACAGTACGCTATGTGCACCGGACACCAACGCCATGGAGATCCATAGCTTTGTAAAACACTAATCGTTTGCCATTGTGGTCAGTCAACTGTTTGGCAAGTACTTTGTGCAGGGCAAATTTCTGTTTTTGTCAGCTCAAGAATTCGGCTTCCTACCCAAGTTGGTTCATATTACGTACCGGTATTAAGCCTCTTACATGGCACTTGACTTTGCGAAACACTGCAGACATCAACTGCTAATTAACACACTGATATTCAGTTCACCAAACTCTAGTATAATTAAAATCAGTCATCAAAATACTATCAAATATTTGGGCTATTGCACTGATTTCCGTCATGAGTACATATTAAAAACAGCAAACTGCAGTGGTTAAAAATATCGCTACATTTAACATATATAACTTTTTAAATTACAATTTCCAGAGAGACGTATTCCAAGTTGATGAGGGGATCAGCCCACCCGAAATCTAAATATAGATCAACAGCGGGTGGGATTGTACATCAAAATCACATTTCGGGCCGAGCAAATGCATGAAAATATTCCTACATTTCTTAAACATTCACCTTTAACTCACAGTCTCATAGAAAAATATATCAGTCGTTGTAATAGTGTCTTTGTTGGTGTTGGGGCAACAATAACGTTTGAAACTCACAAGTTAAAAGATGTAGAATGAAAATAACTCCCCATGCTTCATTCCAAGTTACCTGGAATATGAAAACAGATTTGTATAAAAGGTATCTCCAAAATATATAAATCTCTTCAATAATAAATAATATTTACAACCCTTACACGATTAAACAATAGATTTTCACAATACCTCTAGAATGTCACATTATGACACCGCAATGATCAAGTACAATGCATGGTTTGCAAAAATAGTACTTGCATAGTTTCATTCTGTGAATGTTTCTTAGAGTGAGGTATTTGCAGTTTTCAGAAGAGCTACCTTAAGCTGGAAACACACCCATTAAAACAAAGTCAGTCCGGCGACAGAAAAAAATCCTACATTCTCTTTTTAAATTGGAATGATAATTGAATGATTGAATTTAAATGGCAGACAGTTGTAATCTTCTTCAAGCTGCATAAAGTTGGCTTAATCCTGGTTTTCTGCTTGATGAATGGCTGTGGGAGATTTTCGAAGAATTTACCGTATTGAAGGATTAAGGCCTCATGTTCTCAGGAAAATCCAATAAAATCCCACAGCCACTCAACAACAGCTACATTCTGAAGCATTTTCAACAGGCTGATGTTACCAGATGAGGTCTCTACTCTGTGTGATGCTCTGCTAAGGTACGGTTTACATCCTCATCAAAGGAGTCCAAGTATTGCGTCAGGAATTGAACTCTCGGGCAACATCGGTCGAGCTGGAACGCTCACTCCCAGCTCGACCTTATCTCGTGAAAGATGACCGGTGCACGCCAAAATAGATGGCTCAAACACTCACAGGGCCTCCGCGCCGCACGCTTGTTGATACCATGGGTTCCCCCTTCAGCGCTCACACAGTAGGCTTGACGCAATCACTCTCCATAGCAGACCCATCTGCAGACCCGATGTTGCCCAGAATATCGAAGTTGAGCTGTTTAACGTACTCATTGATCCGATGGAGTACCGTATAATCTCGTACACTCCTCAAAATCTCCCTGTTCACTGGCTCGAAGAAGACGCCCTGCACTTCTTCTATTTGACTCTCACCCTGAAGCCCATTTGAACAAATCTAAGCAAGTACAAAAAGAGATAGACAGAGAGGCATAACAGTAAGTCAGAGGAAAGTTTGCGTGTGCTAGAAGTACAACTGCATCCAAAAATCCAATGTTTATTTGGCTCTGCACTGTTGTGTAAATCTGATGCCGTCGGCAGGACAAAAGTTCAAGTTCAGTAAGTTATTGAACCCGCTTTGGTAACCAAAACCACTATCGCAATCGTGGTAACTCAACTCCATTAATAGTTGTGACCTTCAGACATTGCGGTATAGTACACGCTGACCGTGTATCAATAAGGAATAACCATTTTGGTAATCATCTAGCCGGATATATATTTCGTTGTAAAGTGATAGTACTCTAACTCAAATTCCCTTTCACCCGTGCACACCCCGCCATGACTCGGTACGGTCTGACCACTGTAGTTTCTCTATCAGAATAGGAGTCGCAGCGACACATTATTCCATCTCCCGCTTCATGCGGTAAATTTGACAACCGCCGAGAGGCTTTTTTTAATACCAAGAGCGGTTTTTAGGTTGTCCTTGCAACTTGCAAGCCGCAATGTCCCCCCGGCGAGAGAATGAAAATACATCGTGGGTGGACGAAATAGGCTAAGAAGCAGCTTCCTTATATGGGAACCGCATGTATGAATGGCCGCCAATAACATCCGCCTGTTGTATTTCTGTTGCCTGGTGACTTCTCTCGTTTGTGTGTCTGTCGTGTTCTCCGTCGTAGAAAAACATGTGGGAGATTTTAAGAGAATTCTAAATTTGGGGCTACTGAATTAAGGCTGGTGATTGTGTTGCAACAGGTGGATAATGAGCCTAATCGAGTTTTGTGCCAATCCAACTGTGCTGCCCGATTTATGGTCGTATTTAAACGCCATCCGATTTGAACTTTCGAACGCCGGCGTTTCCTCTTCAAAACCGAACCAGGAAACAGTTCGCCGGTTTATCTCCCCCCCTCTCTCCCCCTGTCTCTGAATCCAAGTTGAGAAAAATGAAAAAAAAAATTGAACTCACCAATTCGCGGGTTCCCTGCAGCACTTTGCCTAGTAGGCGGTTCATATTTTTAAACTCGCCCCCGAAATTACGACTGCCGTTGTGTTGCTCTTCATCTTTCATTACACCAACCATCGCTTTCTTGAAGCCATCCAGGATGAAGTAGTGAGTAGCTAAACGGTCAGCTCCACATAAGCCCGGTGTACTCAAGGTGGTAATATCGGGTAGTGAGACTTCCATCAGCGGGTACAACGGCTCCCCAAACCTCTCTTCCTCCTGTTGATGAGAGATCAAATAAAAATTAGTAAGCTCATTAAAAGTCGGTCTGCAGGAACACGGTCTCTTCGTTACAGACAGGTTTTTGATGACGGCAAAACATAGAGACCAAGGTCTCCGAAACTGATTGCAAAATATACTCTTATTTGCGCAACGTAGATGTTAATCTTTTCTTTTGTTTTTCACCGGGCAGTTTTTCAACTGCTTTAACGGGTCAACTTTCAACCCTGGGAGAGGGCGGTCGACAGTTATAGTCCTACTCGGATGCGTGGTCAACCCCGAGCACAAAAGAGAAAGGCTCATTCATGTGACGAGAACTGACAATCCAACGATTCACAAAGACAGGATATCCTACAACGGTACCGTCCAATGATAGTGATAAATTCTATTGTTCACAGCGAGTGCTAACTAAGACAAACTACAACGAGGATAAACTCCATCAAACATTTCATTTCCATCGAGTTATTCGAATACGCCGACACGGTGAAAGAAATCTGAACTCAACGATAGAAACGTGTTGTCACATAATGACCTTTGATTACAATGGTCGCAGGGTATGATTATTTTGTGCTAGAATAGACCTTGAAATCAACAACTATTGGTTTAAATTACATCATCTATGATCGAATTCGTTGAGATTGATTCCTTTGATCGAAAAAGTGCATGGTAATTCAAGTAATACACACCGTGTGCCATCGCCCCTGACTGAGAAGTGCACAATTTTTTCTTTGGCGGGCACAACAATGAAAGCTTTTCTTCGACTCGGGGTGGGAGGCTGCGCAGTGCGGAGCGTTACTTACATATCGCTTGAAAACTGACGATGATTTTCTGACCAAGCAGCTTGTATAAATGGAGAGAATGTCGTAAGTGGTCTGGACGTTGGAGGTAGAGGTGTACGTTGATGTACCCGCGGGTTCACATGGCACCTGGAAGGTGCTGGCTTCCACACTCGTGGTAGGGTCGAACGTCGAGATAACAACGGTACTCACTGGTGAGGATTTGACGCTGGTGGCACATAGCAACGACATGACGCTTAACAGACCTGTTTTAAGTGAAGAAAATCGCGCCTTAACAAGCACCCTCAACAATGAAAAACATTCTGATGAACATTTAAGAACTCGCAACAATACTTTTTCATTTTTAAAAGACGATCACATTAAGGGTGCGCCGAGCATACAGAAGTAAGGGTACTGTTCTTTTTGTTATTATTTAGTAATTTCGCCCATGCTTTACAGGTATAACCTGCAAAAGATCTTTTGTTGTTCGGCACGTGTTTACATTCCAGAGAATATTTGGAGCGTATAATATTCAGGAAGGAAAGGCGAATGGGTGACCCCTCTCGCCTGCCTTCCTGAAATACATCATATTTGACACAAGGAATTTGTTTGCAGACATGCACTGCTATCATTACTTTTTCAAAAAAAAACAAGTGACAGGTTTCTTTACACATAGCATTTCAATGGAATGAAGCATCTTAAACAGTTTCTACAATACACGTGCTCATGAGGAACACTCACCGAAAAATGTTTCTGATAGCCCAGAAGTTACGATCGTGGCCATTGCTAATGAAGCGGTAGATTCAAGCACTGCTGCTGAATTTGTTAGTTTCCACTCTGAGTAACTTTCCCGAGGTGGTAGCCTCCTTGTTATCGTGAATCGGTTGTGTTCTAGTCGAGTGACTGTCTCGCAAAACGGGACTGGCTGGTGATGAAGATGGAATTGCAACGCGGTTTTGACAAGCTGGGTTCGAGATCGACTTCTGAAGCTGCTACACTTGTTACAGCCCTTTTATACATGTGCCATTCCCCCCGAAGAGGGCGTCGGGCTCGACGAACTTCGAAGTAGCTGATGAGTCATCGTCCGCCCTCACTTGGTTACAGTAATGTGGCGACGTCGGCCGGAACGCGAACGGCTTTTTTTTCTCTGTGCACTGTTGGCTTCCGTTCGTCACGTCGGTGACCGGGACCGTAGTTTCCCGTACTGTCGCGCCGTCTGTCTGTGGCATGCGCACGGGTATTGGGAAGTCATCGGATGTGGTGAAGGTTGATGTCATTGATAACACGGCACGAGCTGCCGCATGAACACATTCGCTAACGTCTCCTCGTGCACAGATTAGTATTGCTTCACATGCACAGTGCAAGCACGTGCCGTGGTTGTCGAGTGTTCCGGGGTCAAGTTGTGTCAAACTATCAAATCGCGTGGCGTGCTACCGGCCGATTGAGGAAATAGTTCAGTTGTTGATTTGTTAATGTTTGTTAATCAGCGCAAAGTTGTTGAACTTTGTAGTGGCAACGACTGCAATCCTGGCCGGTACTACCACTTTGGGGGAAAACAGTGTGGCTACGACTCAAAATAGTATAGTGGCGGTAAAACCACACTTGAAATGATATCTACTATGAACTCATGTTAACATTGCCATATAACACGAACAGGAGTAGAGCCAACATTCATGTTTACCTATAACTGCCGGGTCATTTCACTCTTGTTCTTTTGCTTATGTCACAATTAGCTCGCTATGCCTTTTTCGCTAGAATATATGTATTAGCCTGTTGGAAGCATCGCTCGTGTCATTTTGTTATTCCTATAACTTATAAGTCTTCGATGGATCTTATCGTAGTTTGAATGGACTTATACTGTAAGTTACTTCCAACCGTTCACGGATTGGCCGGTATTTTACAGTGAGCCCTGACTCGTTTCACTCTGCAATTCACGAGCGTTCCCCTTCAAACCAATGTTGACGACGGAGGGGCTTTAACGAAGATAGCAATAATTTCGATGTCACACAAAACGATGATAATGTGTACCGGCGGTTGTTTTATTCCATTGGATTTGATATTCCCTCCAGTATTTCCATGCAGAAATGCTGCATGGACATTAAGCTCGTCCCCACCGTCATGCTGACGAGGGAATACGATCCCAGGCTTCGGGTCAGATCCTGGCACACCTGTTCTTAACTCCTCTCCCCCTCCCAGTCTCCCTCTATGAGTATACCCATAAGAATTAAAAAAAAGTTACAGGAACCAGGGTAACATCATAATTTCTCCTGGATCCGCCCGCGTCCCATCCTTCTTTCTTCCCACGCAAAATCCGTTTCCTTTTTCTCCAAATAGATGGTGGTATCTAACCGAATTGTATTGACCTATAAATTAACTAAAACAAATATTTGCAGAAACGTAGTCCTGTTTATTTCACTTACAATGACAGCGCAAGCAATAATTTATTTCACAATAAATGTAAAAATGTGGTTAAGCGATAAACAAATCTATATTAATTTTGCGTTATGGATGGAATCATGTCTTCTTCACATGCATGTCATCAGCAGTTTCTCATTATTGCAATTCATCATCATAAAAATATTACATACTTATCACAACGTTAATACTGGAAATTCAATGAAGCGATTTACTTCCGATAAATTGATCATAATTAATTATAAATTGATATACTACATAATTCTGTAAAAAAGTAAATAAATTTGCCAAATCTTAAATACTGTCAACTTTATCAAATTCATTTAAGTGATTTAGAATAAGTGCTTCTAGACTGGAGTGACCCACTATTGCAACTCAAAATCATTTTGATTGTCATTTCTGAATTCACACCTTTTTAATTTTCAGCGTACTTGTTAAGTATTTGCGTTTTTGTGGGGTAGCACAACATTAACTGATATCCCTGGAGCCAAAATTTAAGGTGATAAAGTCACAACCGACACTTTCGTCTTTGTTTTTCATAAAAATAAATATTAACATCATGAGAGACAAGCAGAGTTTGTTCAAAATATCATAAATATATAGCTCATCAGTAAAGAAAATATACAAAGCTTTCGTCATAATAAATTATTAAGTATTTCGCCACGCACTGACACAATCGGCATGTTGATTTTATATACACAAAACGTGTGAAAAATATAGTACTGCCATGGCTCAATAAAGTACAAAATATTCCTAGACACAATCAATCCTAAAAATAAGCCATTAGCACTGATAAGTACAAATCCTCCCCCCCCCCCAAAAAAAAGTTCTCAAAAATAGAAAACGAGTCTATCGTGGGATAAGTATCGGTATTAACTTGTAACTCTACTCTGGATCTTTTGCACTGCACACTTGTTTTCTCTTTAATTAAACCCTCCCACAAATAATGAACAACAAAGCCTGTTGTAATTTCAGCTGGACGGGCTTCTGTGCTGGTTATACTTTCCGAGTAAACTGTGAAATTCCATCCACAAATTTGTGGTCATTAAAAAGTGGTTAAGATGGCGGAAATTGACACCGTACCGGAAGAAACATTGACATGTCGTCAGGTCGCGGGGACTGCCCCTGACAAACACGTGGGACGTGCTTCATGACCCCGTCACGTCTGTTCAAGGTGGGCTAACAAGTTTAGCAAAAAAAATCAAGTTTAGTAAGGATAAATTCGCAGGGAATTTTACATCTACGCAGTCTCGATACTCCACGTAAGCGTGTATCTACTTGATTTTTGTTTTGTCATAATAATTTTGTACAGTCTATATTGGGATACACTTGACCAAGTTGCAAATGATAAACCACTTCCACGTAGATCATGATAGAAACATAACAAACCGATTTTCCAAGATTTTTAATTTTCCCATTTTTTCCCCAAAATTTTGACCAAAGCAACTTAATAGCAACAACATAGCAATATCCCCGAACTGCATATGCTTATTTAATGTTTGGACGGTACCATATTGCTTTTCGACACTTTCCGTAAAAATCAATCGTCAGCCAGCCATGTCATTACTTTTGCTGCGTCCAAAAGTCTTGACTGTGGATGTCGCCACTGGACACTTCAGTACTGAAAGCCGTATAGCCAAGACTTCTGGACGTAAGACAGCGGCATATTGCACGAACGGAAGTTCTCCAAGACTACGTGAGCAGGTTGCGTTGGTGTAGAATCTCGGCAAATGGTCTCTTCCATTTATGAGTTGATTAGCACGGTGGAGAAGTAAAGCCAACCCGAGTACTGTCTCAAGAAGTAGAGCACAGTGTAGTCCCTAATTATGGTTTCTTCGTTATAACTCTGAGCTGCGGGCCATGGGACATCCGTGGACTCGTCTACCCAACTTTGACCTTGGAGTTCAGTGTAGCATATCTAAAAATAAGGGGGGAAATAGACTATCAAGATTAAAAGCCCAAACCAGAAATTTTGAATCTCGCCAACAGAAAGAAATTAATTTCACACAAACATGGCTTTGTAATCGATCTCTACATTAAAAAAGGGAGAAAACCACGGAGACAACACGGGTGCAGTATGCAGCATGCTTGTACTCACCATATCTTGGAAAGCTTGTGTAACAATTCTCAGCGATTCCTCCAAGCTACCGAAATTGATAAATTGAGTGCCAGGGTATTTGTTTTCGTCGTTGATGACAACCTCCAGGGGCCTCTTGAAAGCTTTCAGGATATTGTAATGTGTGGCCATCAAGTCACCTGTTGCTCCAATATCCGGCATACACCAGATTTTAGGCAGATCGCTTTGATGGTCGCTCAAGGCAAGAGGTCCTGTCCTCTCCTCCTACAATTGTTCCAAAAAGAGGGAAAGTCCACGATCCTGTAAATCTGAAATACTCCGGATTCGCAATGCATAGCTATCCGTCACAGTTGGTCTGCATTCTCTCCAAAAGGCAGAAAAATCAACGCAGAATTCGTCTGGCTACAACCTATGAACCACCCTTGCCAGTATTAGGATGTCAGGCAACCACTCACCACACTATAAAATGAAATGCAAGTCCCTACATAGAAATCCCACTATCATACAAATCCTGGTATCAGGAAAGCGCACCAACTTCCGTAAAGTTTCCACGTGTAACAGCTTCTGCTCTTTCGAAATCAAGGATCATCGTATATGCACAGCGACTGTTCGATAAAATGCGGCATCTGGACAACAAAAATGCATTTATTTTATGCTTAATGGAGCCAGACAATTATGCCCAAACAATAGTATCTATATTTTGGGCGGAGCAACCATGATCAGAAACATAGAGAACGCTTACATATATCTGGAAAAAATCTGTACACTTGTCCCTGAAGTTCTCCGTCAGCTCAGAAAGCATGCTGTAGGTGGTGACTGCGGGCTGTGAAGGTCCACAAGTTACAGAAATATTGGTAGCGCCGCAGTTGCTAACGGGTGCAGAAAAAACGACACCAGCACACAGCAGTAAGACTGCACTTATCATACCTGTTTGAAGTAAAGAGTGGTTTTAGCATGCGGCTATGTGTATTTATCTCTGAAATCTCGACTGTAGGGCATGAATATTTTCTTCCAGAAAGTCCCTACATAGAAACCAATATAGTCAATATTTGACTGGGGAAGAAGGGGAAGAGGGCGTGCCCTGTTCCGCATCTCGTATAGTTCGGCCAAGTCGTTTTGTGTGAGAAAATAGTAAGATCCTTGAATACCTGATGGCCAGGTGTCATTATGCAACGGCTCAGAGGGAATAGGGCAAACTTACCGAAATACGTTTCTGCCATCCCGAAGTCGAACTTGGTACCACGGTAGAGGACACGGAGTAGAAAGCTATCAAGGCACTGGATAGCTGATAGGTAACTTCTGCCTGAAGTATTAGAGCCGCTGCCTGGTTGGTCAAAATGGATACCAAGATTGTAGATTGTCTGAATAACAAGCGAATAACGTGTTTTCTAATTAAGCTGTTGACAGGCGGCGCTTTGATGGGAGAGCCACGTTTGGGAATAAGTTTTTTTAAGTCAGGTTCGTCCCAACCGCCCATATTTATACCTTTATCTGTCGCTGCTCTTCCTGTTCTCTTCTCGAACCATGCGGAGCACGGAGAGAGTTCGGGCTGTCCCGAAATAGGTATGAGTCATCGCACTCCGCTTTGTGCAAACGGAATAACTGCCTCAATAGCTCAGTGTTTCACTGCAAATTCAGTGGTCAATGATGCTTGGAAATTGGTCATTTATTATTACCTTATTCTTGAAAAAAGTTTTACATCAACAAACGAGACAGTTTGGTGGTCCAATAGCTCATACCAATAATGAAATAAGCCTATATACTCGCACGTACGAGGTCTGCCCCATCAACGCACGTGCTCTGTTCCTGAATGGCGTTGCTTACTTTACCTGAAAATGCATCAACTAACGTCCCCGAGAATTGTCGGGTGATAACGTTGACTAAACTTCAAGCAACGAGTTTAACTAATTGCAGTGTTTTAGCAATAATATTTATGTTTCAGCAGTAACGGTTGTTTGCTGAAGTGTTACACAGAGATCCCGTTTTTATGACCAGAGACCCGATAATGCTTTGGTTCGCTTGACTGGTTTGCCTATTTTGCGCAAATGGCTACCACCTGCAGTAAAGCGCACAAAGTTCTTGACCAACACCTTCTTAATTGCATCACAAAATTGCTGAAAACAAACGAAAATTATTAATGGTACTATCGATGGTAGTACTTTTCTAAACTACTTGGCTGTCTTAAAGCTTAATAGCTTCAGACTTCCACACTAGGTTAGTCACCATGAGGGTTACCGTGATTTTCCTCTTTTACTTAAAGGTAACAAAATTACAACTGTTAAACGGTCTGCAAAGTTACCAAGAATTTTAAAGTAACCATCTTTCCACTAATTTATCACTAGGGTGCAAAACCGACACAGTTATTTTGGTAAGTTCTGTTGGATTTCGCAAAATGGGGCGGGGGCACTCAGCCTACGTATCCATGATTTTAACACTGTAAAGATGCATGTTATCTTAATTACAGGAATTATTTTCAGCGTTCCATTTTAGTGAGGGGTGGGGGTGGTAAAGTTTCTGTAGGGGAGGTCGCCCACTGCCTGGATGAGTACGGTGACGTGATTACAACTGTGGTAAGGCAAACACCGTTTCCACCCTAAGACTTGAAAACGACGGTCAAGTTACCCAGCATCCTTTAGAACTGAAACCAAAGCAGATGTTTAGTGTGTAAGCACTAACTTGTAAGTGGGCAGATTAAGGTATATTATACTGGTGTTTCTCTCACCATTTCCCACGAATGCTGATGTCCGGTTTAGCTATAATGGCTGATTTCCGATGCTCTACGGTCGAGAAATGATGGTACCGGATGTTCCCTTTGTTTGGTACATGCTTGGCTCAGAAACGGATCAGGGTCCTGTGAAAAGTCAATTTGGTGGAAACTTGTGAAAAGAAAAGGAAAGTTAACAAGGTTAGAATGCTGGTCCATTTTCAACATGCTTACGATGATACGACACGATGTACCCAACATAGCCTGCAACTGATTTTTGTCTTCATCTTTCTTTGAAATCGACATTTGGACTCCAAAGTCAAAAATAACCCATGTACATTTCACTCTCCGAATGCTACAGGTGATCAAAGGTAGGATATATTTACCGACTAACAATTTGGTTAGCCACTAAATAAGAGGAATTTCAGGTTCCTTTGTCGAAAGAAAGCAGGTGGTTATTGTCTTGGAGTAGAATATCTTAAAGGGCAGCAACCCCTAGAAAAAGAAATAAAACCTGCAAAAGTAGCGTCTGTCTAGACGGTGAGTACGTACTGTATTCCACCAAAATACAGCGGGAAATAGCTTTCCTTTTACAGAGTCGCTGTCCGTCTGTAAATTAAGGGCCCAGCGTGAATACAATATCCCGTTTGTCTGCTTTCTGGGGTCTGGCTGGGACGGAAATTCTTTCGAAGGAAAAATCCTATTGGGTGGATGGTGTCAAAACCTTTTACTAATTGTTGTATTTGCTAGACTTCCACTGGCATTCTATTTTGGGTCTTGACTTGCTGATAATTACTAGCGGGGTCTGAGTCGGTATGTACTGTCTGCTGGTTTAATGTTGTAACGCCCACTCTTACAACTTCCGTCGTTATGGTAACGGTAAACTGCCCTCTAAATGATTTGTACTGGCCAGCGATTGGAAGTGGAGATGAAAATATTTATACATATATATATATATAAATAAATACATGTAAATGGCAGATAAAGGATAAATGCCGAAAGTTATAAAAGAAAAAAAATTGCAAAATGTTGGCATGGAGGAAGGCCTATACTTTCCTTCATGCTTGAACTATAAGAGGTTTGGTCCATAGTTTGAACATGTTGTTTGATATTTGATTTTAACGAATCATTCCTCTCATAACTATCTTTGTTTTTTTTCTTTTCTTGAAATCTCAGGGTTCCGAACAACCGCGAATATTCCCTCTCCTCAGTTTCCTTGCAAAGTGCGCATGCCCAGTCCAATTAGGCAACCTTCACCTTGTGACCTTACCCAGTGCAGTCTATTTGTTTTGACAATGGTACTCTGCTGCACTTGCTCCGTACAGTTGAATTCATCTTTGTTGTAGCGGGAACCAGCTGCATCGTAGATTTGTGAGCAACAGTTACCTGCGAAAAGATGGTGGTTCTGAAGGGAATTCCGAGAATTTTGTCGCCGGAACTTCTGCATGTCCTGGCCCAAATGGGCCATGGAGACGAGATCGGTGAGTATGTTACAAAACTAGGCATTTCAATTTGTTGCTCTGAGTTCTAAAGTTCTCTGATGTGTTCGACAAGGTCCCCCACGAGAGGCTTCAGAATGTGACCTGGTCCTGGCTCTTCAGTGACGATGCGGTTTAGCGTTGTTTTCACACTGCCTGCTGTCTCTATTACACACCCAAGTTTTAATTTGTGTCAAACATTTACCGGTAGTTTCTGCTATTTGGAATTTATAAACGCGTCAAGTTTCGTAATTACAGAGAACCGTAGACTATCCCCTCAGATAAAGTGGAAGAAACATTACATGACAAAACAGCATTCACCACACATTGACCATGATGACATGTACTACAAAGAACAAGTAGTCACTAGTAGTAGTATGTTTGATTCCTCCATGTTAGCACATAGTAGGCCTACATGTACACGTACGGTAAATTATCGTTTCATACACAGATGGATATTGCTTAGATTTACTGCAGTTTCATACCTTATTGCACTTGAAAAAATAAATTGTTTGTAGTTTAAATTTGAATTATACACATGCACTGCCTTGAGCAGTTCAATGCAGCTAAGCTTGTCATGTCTAATGACATCGTATGCATTGTCATTGTGCAAACTATTAATCCTTAGCATGCATAGTTGAGACAGTCAATGCAGTGGGTAAACGGGCAATGATATATCATGTACCCAAAATTGAAATTGTGTTGCTGTTTTCTTGTAAGTCAGTGGGATCTTGGAGTTTGTGAGAAATTTGTCAGGTAAATAGGCCTATTTTTGCAGAAAAAAACTTCAGAGAAATGTGAAGAAAATCTAGTTGGGCTTAAAAAATGGTCTCAGTACTATCCTCTTGTGCACATTCCTTTGGAAAATTTAGTGATGGAGAATGTGCTGTATTTTGCCCAGAAATGATTTCTGGAGGTTCATTGAAAATGGCATATTACCTACAAGATACGTCAATGTACGTGTACATGTATTTGTACATATATGTGTTCAAACTGTTTCAAGATTTGAAAATTGGGAAAAAAATCTACTATCAAACACTACTCTCTAGTTGAGAATAGAAAAATTCTGGGGAAAATATTCAATTGATAAGATCCAGACAGATGGTACTTACATGTAAGTACACTGTATACATACGGGCAATTAGTTAGACAGTGTACATTATATGTTGGAAAAATAATTCCAAACAGATGGACAGATGATTGGCCGTTATGTCATGTTACATGTGGGTTTTATGTTATTCTCTGGTAAAAAATTGGAATAAGTCTATGCTTCAAAATATGTACATGTACTTGAAAAATGCCTAACATACGTGTATAGAGTTACAAGCTGTATTTAATTATTTCAGAAAATGCATTGCTAAGAAAGAAATAAATACCAAAGTTTAACAGTAGCTTTAGTCCTCTTATGCAGATAATAAATGTCTCACTATTGGAAGGATTGATCACTGTATTTTTTACTGACTTTGAGCCTCAATTTTGAAAACCAACCCCAAGACACAAGAGGAATTCTTAAATCACAAATATTCATAATATCAGAGCTGCTGCTGATCATGAGATGTGTTTGGTTACTACGTATCACATAAGCAGTACTACTGTACAAATAAACTATAAAATGATTGAAAGAAATTCGCTTAAGAACCATGTCTGTGCATGTAAGTTGTAACACTGGATTTATACATGTACATGTAACTGCTGTGTTGCGTACATGGACAATCTCAACAAGGTCATAATCCAGCTTTCCTTGGCAGGCATTTTTTATCTTGGAGAACATTGCAAGAAGTCTTGTCAGTTTGTCAACATGTAGTCTTGGTGTTTGACTTGGCTCGGCACATACTGCACATGTATTCCATCAGAGAGCTCTGATCTTATGAATCTACAGAACTTCTCAGTGAAATATCACCCAAGGTTTTGACCTACAGGTACAGGTATATTACACCGAATGTTCATGGTTCCCCACTCAACAACACAATGTTACCTTGTCTGCATGTATATGGACATGTACATTTAGATGGAATAGTTTGGAAATCATTCCAGACAGCTACAAAGCTGCTAATTAAACTACTCTTTGGGGGCGTTAACCCACCCCACCCCTTCTAGCTCATAGACCAGGTATACTCTGATTGTGAGCATCATAGAGAATTATCCCAAGGACTTTAATCGGTATTTCATGGCTGTTTTTCTTTGGCTTTGCATGAATATGTTATATTGGGGTTTGTACCTACATGTTTAGGTTACGGCTTAGTCTGTTGATGCAAGTTGAAGTCACGAAAAACTAAGACAGATGGAGGCATTTCAAAAAGTGTTTGCTCCAAGTGAGTACATGATCACCATAGGTTCATGTAAGCACATGCTACTTGTAATGTGTTGATTGTTGATTTTGTTCAGGAGTTTGTTTACTCTTCGTAGCAGTCATAACAGATTTTTGATGCTCTCCCAAATAGACCACCCGGACCATTGGCCCGCATGGAATGTGAGTTTGTGTCTGCATAGCATGCTAATTTGAGACAATCATAATATGTAAATATTTGCTTACCAATAAACTTTGGTCCAGTTTTGGTACACATGTACATGTACTTATGGAACCCAAAACTGTAATGTGGAAATTATTTGAAACATTTCCAAGATCAATAAATCTTTGACAGTTGTTTGTGTTATTTTCAGGTCATTACAACAAACAGTTTTAAGACATCCTTTTCAGGTTTTTCCCCAATTTTGATTTTTTATAAAATTGAATTAACCTACAGTTGATGAATCAAATGTGAAGTACAGTACAACGCTACTATAAAAAATATTACAGGTCCATGCAAAATGTTCTTATGTCAGTTGTCGAATATATATCTACATGTAGCAATTTTCAGTCTAATGTACATGTACCCATTTCCAGTTTGGGCATATAGTCGAACCTGTTTTCGGCCATGGACTGCCGCATGCGTGTTCCTACATGAGGTTTTTGGGTCAACTTGTCCAATGCAAAACAAGCAAGTTAAGAAACTCATATCCTTTCATGTTTCTCCTTTGAGTAGTTCTCAATGGAAGTTGGATTGCAAGATGAAATAATTCCCTTAAGTTTTCCCTTGGTTTGGGAACCTTGGATGAGAAAATTTCTGTTCTGCTAAAAGAAATTGTCGAAATTGGAGAGCACCATTACCATTTGAATGGCAGCAGTACACTGTATGGGTAAATTTTGTAGAAAATGTTGGATGAGCACCACTCACAAAAAATGTATTTGCTCCACAAGGCCAACTGTATGTTGATGCACTAGTACATGCATGTGAACTTTCTTTCATTGATGCAGTCAGATGTCCGAAAAATTGGTTAATTTAATTGCATATTTCACCACCAGCCATGCGACCAGTATGCATCATCGTCAGATACACAGTTTAGTACAAATCGACACTGACATTGTTGATTAAAGGAAAAAGTTGTTGATTAAAAGGAAAAAAAAAGAGTTTGAAAGTATACACTTGTGTAGCAATGATCACATTATTAGCTCATTGTATTACGAATGTAAGAAGTTCATCGCTCAAACAGCAGTGGAAGTTTTATCCCTTGACACGTCATGGTGTGTCACTAAGTCGTTCTGCCTGCTAGCATCTGGGATATCATAGAAGAGAGAATTAATTCTGTCTTTAGTCATGCTCCTAGAGATGTTTACAGGATGCGTCATGGAGTCTTGGCCTAGCTGTTTCCTCAGATTACTGCATCAAATTTCTTAATATTCATGATTATGAAACAAGCATTTGTCACTGGATAAAAATAAAACATGTGTCAGGCCCTGTGTGCAAAACTGCCAGAGATGCAGTTGCCATGGTTACTTAATATGAATGAGATGGGTAGAATTTAACAAGTTGGTGATTCAGGTTGTGTTTCTGTCAGCTGTGAAGTAAAGTTGAAGGAATGTGGTATTGCGGTTGAGCTTTGCCTTCTGTTTGAGGTTTACACTAAAGGGTACCTGTACATTAGGTGGCCTAATTATATTAATTAAAAATGAAGAACCTGAAATCTGTTGATTTGTTTTCATTTCTTATCATCATTCAAAAGTCATTTGAACAACGGGTCATTTTCTGGAAATAATGAAAAGTGTTAGGTTGTAGGGAAGATATGAAAAGAGGTTTAAAAATCAAGTGATTATGATTACAGAGCATTTCAAGCATGCAGTGAACCTAACAACCCGGATGTTCTTTGACCCGGTACCACAGGGTACTTGGAACTTAGAAATACCACACCTGGATGATACGCCTATTTTCAAACTTTTTTTGTCACTGAAAGGTGAACTTTTTTATGTTGTATTTCAAAGTGCATTGGATGACTTGCAGTTAGTCTACTGCTCTTGGTGCATACATGCACATGTATATGTGTACGAAAGAAGTAATGTGTACCATGTAGATTTCTGTTATTTAGACAGATTGACCTTAAATATATAGCATGCACTAAAACTGCACCCAATTAACCCTCTGTTTGCTGTAACAGTCACAAACAGTCACAGACAATCACAAACAGTCAAAAATTCCTTCCACTTGATTTGCCACAGTATATGCGCACACAGGAGTCATTTGACTGATTTTGACTGATAGGACAACTTTTAAGTTGCTGTATCGGTTCATGTTCTTTGTCTTCCTTTGTCACTAAAAATAAATTCAAGCTCAGCTAATTCTTCTCTTGTACCCTTGAGGAAGAGGGGTGATGTCTGCCATATTCACTGTTCAGCGATACTTGTACATTTGGGTCCTTCCTTTTTGATGGCTCCAAAAAGGGACTTGTTAGGATACAGTCCACTAATTTAAGCCCCATTGAAAACAATGTAAAATCAGCACTTTTCAGGGCCCAGTAACATGCATGCCAACATCCCTGAGATTTCTGAAACACAAATGAAATTATTGTCTGGTGACTAATCTTTCAATTTCTTTTCAATTTTTTGTAGGTTAACACATACATTTTTAATTATTCTCACAAAACAAAATCACCCCCCCCCCAAAAGTTATTTTTCCGAAGTCCGATTGTAGCCATTTTTCAAGTGGCAACCCTCAACTTTCTCTGGCACTTAGGACAATTTTTCAAGCATAGTTTTTAGCCATTCTGCTCTCATATGAAAGCTCAAAGACCCAGGAAGTTGATCCTGGCAACGATTTACACAATCTCACCATTTGCGGGGCCAAACAATCTCCCTTTTCAAAAGATACTATGGGGGAATTTTAATGCTAATGAGCTGGCCAGAAATTCTCACTTGTCCTGTTGTGTGTTTTCCGTTAATTAAAAACCTTGAACTTACTGGAGTAGTTGTCATTTTATGGTACACCGGTTGTTCATACAACCATGTACATGTACATGCAACACCAGGTGCTGTTGCATCATTGGCATCCATGGCCTCCATGTAGGTTTTATTTATGTCTACATTCCATTGAAGTCAAGTGAAATCAGGTGTGTATTTTCAGCTCTGTAATTTGCCCGATTTTGACTCTTGTGTGGATGGAGTTCGAGATGTGCACACTTAAGTTACATTGTTCAAATGAATAACGGACAAATGCACCATCAATAAATGTGGGCCAGGAGTGTGACATGTTTGTGTCCCTGTTACGCCTGACCTGTGTCATGTGACATGGACATATCACTGAAATCGATTTCAAACTTTTTGTTTGTCAATTTGTTAATTTGCATTTATTCATCACTCTTGGAAATTAGAAAAATGTGTTCTGAACTTATAAAATCCCATCAGATGTGACAGGGACACGAAAAAAAAAGGACCCTTAATATATATAAAAGACCCACATACATGTATAAGTTCAAAGACATATCATGTACATGTATGTACATGAACACTCTACACGTAGTACATGTGCATGTTCCTGCATACTGTATATTGTCTTCAGGTAAGGCTGCCTTTCCATACAATTGTACACATGTACTAGAAAATGTTTTCATTTACATTTGCGCATCTGTTTACCGTGTTTCACTTCTGCACCTTTAGGCCTATGGTAAATGGAAGCTTTTCACAACTTCCACATCACGACTTGCACTGAAAACACATCCGTGGAGGGGCACATGCACACTCATATACATACATCTGCATCACAGGCTCCCTTAGCATTGGACAAGAATGCATTCTGGAGTCCAGTACTATGCAAAATAGGATTTAAGTCAAATTGGGACATCAAGGTATCTACTTTATGCACAAGGACCCCCTTGTTGGAGATGGAAATGGAAAGATGGGGGTAACAATTAGCCCCTTTGAGGCTATACATCTGAACACAGGCAACAGTACATGTACATGTATGTACTACTATAGGCATATTTCCATGGGACTTTTTCTTCTGCGTTCACATGGAAACTTACCGCAACATTCCTTTGTGTTAGTCTACTGCCCATTCCCATGTGGATTTTTTTTTTACCGTAATGGAATGTTTATTTCCTGTGTTTGGCCTAAAAAAATTGCCTGTGTGTTGTACAAATCGTGACAAAATTCTCAAAATCTAACCCAAAAAAATGACAAATTAATGTCAGACAAATTCGACCAAACCTGTCAGAAATACATGTAAGATGAACCCGTACAGGAAAAGCCCCGTATACAAGTAAAGCTACATGTATGTTCGGGCATGCTGCACTGGGTGTGTGCGGCACGCTGCTGTACTGGAGCTGGAGACTGGGACTCATACGACCATTTTCGCATGCCTGCTATTGATCTCTGAGAAGGCAGTAGTCTGGTTCGTAGGTTTAGCGTGGTCACGGTCAATCTACATTGTATGGGAACTGTTCCATTGGACTTTTTTTGCACCCCTGCAAACTTACCGTGGCTGCGCAGAAATCTTCCGTCGACCCTTTTCGACCTGTTAGTTTTACATCACGATCGCAGAAGGTTGACAGGGACGTTAGTTTGCTATAGGACAACCAAAAAAGTCCAATGGGAACATGGCTTACTGGTATGCTGTACAAACAGTGGCGTAGCCAAGATTCTGAGCATGGGGGCGAGTGGGGGGCTTCATGCTCAAGCTGGGGAGCTGACTGGATGTTGGACGTACATATACATGTACATAATCGTGATTACATCAGGATATGCAAGGGGGGAGTGGTGACTGGGATGACCATTTTTCATGGGGGGGGCCATGTTCCCTACATGCAGCATCCCACCCTTTAGCCACGCCGCTATGTGCAAACATGGAACTCAAACAGGCTGTCCACTCCTGTATATAAATGTACAATACAGCATTGTCTGCACTCTCAAACCAAGTCTTGGATTTCATATGTATGTGAAATTGGGTAGATATATGTACATGTACATACATGAATTAACCCCAACAGTCCCAAATCCTCCAATTTCAATACGATTTTACATACACCCTTGGGGTTAGTTTAAAGTGCATGTTAAAGCAAAGCAACAGTGAACTAAAGTGAATATGTCATAAGTTTTTAACCATTTAAAAATACATGTGCTGGTTGGAAAATGGTATGATCTCTTCAGAGAATGATAGTGGGTTTTGGTCTGGTTTTGTCTTTCTAAAAAGGCTTTAATTTTTTCTCAGTGTGACTTGCATGTTCTTGCTTTAGGGAGTTGTCCAAATAGAATTTAAAACTCCCATTCAGTGCTGTTACTGTGTCAGTTTTAGACTGAATTGATTTATTTTATTTCTTTATTCACCACATCCAACAGTGGAAGAACCGCCACTTACAGGAATGGTATCAATTAACAAAAGTATTAAAAAGACTACATGTATTTACAATGAGAGTGTTAATGAGGGAGTATCCCTTATTGCCATAACGAGCCCATTTTTGGATCAATGGGAAAAATTCCAGCCAACATCCTCTTCATTGTTGCGGTACTTGTAAGCAAGTTAGGATGGGTTCTCAAATACATGTACACAGTGTGGTTTGTTGGGTAAAGATAACACTTACATGTACACTGTACTTTTCACCCATGTTTACATTGTGACATCCAGATTCTGCTATCACACTGTGCCCATATGTTTATTTGGCGTAGGAAGAAACAAACTGCATGAAGGAAAGCCTTGGTCGGTTTACTGATTCCTTCGTGTTGACTAACTTGCACTTTAGACAAGCCAGTACTACACAGATGCTCCATTTGAAAGCAATTTGACATTACAAGTATGATCACTCATGGCAAAATGTGAAGTGCAGCTTTGTTACTTTGTGTTTAACATTTACATCGACGTTTGCATCTGAATAAAATTTAAATAAACTCATCAATTCCTCCTTTTACTCCTCATAAGGCTGGGATTGTAAAAGGTATATTGTAAACATTTTGCAGAAAAATTTGTCTGCATTGACTTTTTACAGACTTGAGATTCTCAAAACGAAGTGAGAGACTTGATTTGAGAGGTTTTTGACCTTCCTGAGTGTGCCTGTCAACCACTAAGGGCCAGACCCAGGTTTGTTTGCTGTGGGCTGGTTGCATAGAGAAGCAAGTGTGTGAACCACGAGTCAAATGTTTGCACAGCCATAGTAAAGCTGTTTTTATTTGAATCCAACACCTGCTAAGTGCATGCACATTAAATGTCATAAATGGATTAAGAACATGTATTGTCAGGTGAATTGTTGCTTATTTTGTCAGTTTGTGTAATGGAATGCTTTTTGAAGGTTTTTAATTCTACCTACATGCTTTGTATCCAGAGCTCCCCCAAAGAAATACATGTACATGTAACTATACAAACATTACATGTGCAGTTTTTGCCATCAAAACTGTTAAGAAAAGGCTCACTTTTGCAAGTGCAATGTTATGCTGTCTTCTTTGCATTTTTCACTTCGCTCTTCTATGAAAGCATTACTGATAGAAAATTCAGACGTTGACTGTCCCATTGCCAACAGCCTAGGCAGTAAACCAGTTGATTGAAGTTGAGCATCTGACATCTTGAGTTTCACCAACTGTTTTGGTTGATTTGAGTGATTTGAGTCATTAGACAAATTGCTAGAGTCTACCAGCAACTGGTTGGCTTGATCCAGCTGGAAATGGTTATTCTGAAGGAAATGGTATAGCCATTACTAAATGCCTGATGGGGTCTGTATATTGTGCACTTGCAGGGGATGTTTTGAAATGTGATGGTGGGAGGTGATGAAAGGGGAAATCACAAGCCCAATGAGGTACAGGTTGTAGGAGGATGTGGTTTATTGGAAATTAAGGTGACTTGTGATGTTACAGCTTTCAGTCAAGTTCTGTGCATGGTATTCATGTTGTTTTTCGAGTGGTTCCATCTCTGGATTTCTCATCTTGTTAAATTGTTAAGCTGAGTGTTGGAGGAGAGTGAATTCAAGGGGGTGACCAGGACAGATTTGGAGTGGGTGGAAAAATTAGACTAGCAGAGGTATAATGTTAATGTTCAAATAGAATGCCAACATCTGCATTTTTATTTGTGATACTCCTTTGAGCAATCACATGTACTTCCCCCACTCTAGACCTTTCTGACCCTTTGCAGCTTTCCTCTCCATGTATTACCTCCTTGCCCTGTGTGAGTAGATTGATTTACATGTACATTTGTAATCTCTATCCCTGTTATGGATCTCTAGCCTTAAGCTCAGATAATTGACTAATAGTGATACCCCCCCCTCCAAAAATCTTGCAGATGACAAAAAGCATGCGTATGCAGCTCTCATGAAACCCATTTTATGACCGCAATACCTTCTGGCTGTAATTTATCAAGTGTTCACAAGTCTTGCTGAAAAAGGATGTTGGAAAGATGACAACACGAAAATATTATAATACCAGTGGGCTTTGATGATCAAGATTTGTGGAGCTATTGAAAGGAAAGTGGCTTGCCACCGATCCATTGCATGCAATCTCTTTCCAGTGAAGTCTGCAGGAAACAGTTATGTCAGAGAAAATATTACCACCAAACTGGATTTCCTGGCACAGAATCTCGTTCCTGTGTATAGTGACATCCTGTAATTTGCCTGTGGTGCATAGGTTTGTTTGGAATCAAACTTTTTGTTGAAATGGAAACCACAGATGTGTGGTACATCATGTAACATTGTGTAATGATTGGCTGTGAGACTGGAAATAAGGAAATGGATCCACAACTGGTGTCTAAGTCCGTGTGGGGGAGGGGGGCATGCCCACCTGTCCTGACTGATTGCCATGGTGACCAAGGATTTTTGACATGATTAATTGATTACTTGTACAAGTATATGGAAACAATGTGGGCGTTTGATTGTTGAGAGATGAAGGGGAAAAGGAGGAAAAATTAATTTTTCTTTATAGGTAATGGGGATGCCAGGTGACACTGAGAGAACTAGCCGAGTGCTCGCTGTCAAAACAACAGCTGTAACAACATGTTTTTAACAAGTGTGTCAAATCTGAGCAATAAGAAAAACAGCTTATTGGTCCATTCATTTCCAAGTCATTGTCAGGCAGTACATATGGACCATTTTCTTTTCAGTTTTTTTGGATAAATTCAAGACAAAACAATGAAATTAATTGGTAGAAATAATTGCTTGTTTTAATTTTATATTAAAAGCAAAAGGCGGGGTGGAGAATACATACAGAAGGAAAGTAAACTGACAGTAATGCCCTGAAATACATGTACATGTAAGTGCTGATGAAGTATGACTCAGCACTTTGTAACAAATTTATCAAATTTGTTGATTTTATAATCTTTCTTCAGGTTTATAGGTTTTAGATACATTGCATTCCCAGAACATTGTTTGAGCCTACATGTATGTGTGTTTGGAATTAAAAATGCAAACATTTAAATATTTATTACATCCACTAACAAAATTGATTTTTCCCACCAACTTTCTGTCTGACAAATGGTAGTGATTCAAACGTTGATGTCCCTGGTCCAGCATACCTCTGTCATTTGCCTTGTGGCAGTGTCTCCTTAAGCCCTAACAACCATTACAAGATATGTCACAATGTCTTTCTTTTCTTAACCCTTTGTGTGGCACTGTTTGCTGATCCTCCAATTATGGTTCCTTTTGTGCCCTCTGCGTCACCTTTCTTTTTCCATTGTCCCCAACCTTTTCACCTAGTGGTGTATTTTCCATTCAAGGAGCTATAAGACACATAATGGGTCTACTGTTCTCCAAACAAATCTACTTGTTTGTCTTAGTGTGTGTGTGTTCCCCTGTCCACAGGAAGTCACCTCCTTTTTATTTTATGATGAATCAGTTTCTCTTTTTTTGTATTTGACAAGGGCAGTATTAGGGATGAGGTAACCACAAATATGTAGCTGAGCTGGACAGGAAGAAATACTTCTTGGTGGCCAAATTTCTTGTCAGCTGAGGTAGTAATTTATGAGGGGACTGACCAGCATCGTGAAGAACTTCTCGAAGAAGTACATGTTAGAAGTTACTTGGTGGGGATGGCTTCCAGGGCCTGCTTGATTAGATTTTGTTCTCTGTACAATTTGTCCGATTTATGGAAGGGAAGGTGGAATTCTGGACAGATTGTTGTTGGTTTATGCATGTACTCCTTATTCCTCCAACTTCAATTTGATTTGACACAATCCCAGGAATCGGTTGGGATTCTTTAAAATGTGTACATGTATGTAGTATCACAGAGCAAGGACACATGGTAGGCATTTACCGCATTCAGGGGACAAGTTCTTTTGTTAGGGAAATTTGAACCAAGTTGTGGGAACATCTCTGACAACGTTTTCGGTCCCCACAAAATAGGTGAAATGTCGAGTGTATGTCCCCACGACGACGGTGCGGAAGTGACTGTATGTGTGCACCTGTACATGTTCGTCACAAATCATGCTTAGTTGTCATGTTTCAGCAGGATTTATCGAGGGTAAACTAGAAATGCTTTCATTGTCACATTGTGAAGCATTTATGCCAGTAACTGCAAAATAGGTGATAGATCATGCGTTTTGGTTTTTCTTTTCTTTTCAATAGTTCTGGCTGATGCAAATTTTCCCTCAAGTTCAATCTGCGGTGCTGGACCAAAAGAAATAAGGGCAGATGGTATGTGGTAAACAGTCATTTTTTAAATTACGCCTTTTAACAAGCATTCTTATTTTGTTTATATCTGTTATCAGAACACATGTAGTAGAAAGCTGGCTCAGTTTTAGTACACGCGGTTAACACTGCTGTTGTTGTCAAGTACCCGCACTTGTTGAGTACCAATTTCACTGCCAAATATTGAACTGGCTATGAGGAAACCAAGCTGCAGACAACATGGGCATGGGAGGTAACTACAATAAGGGAAGATTATAAAGAAATGTAAGACTGCAGACACTCGCAGTTTTGCAAAAATTATGTTTTAAGGAGCAGAATACCTGAAAAGTACACAGCCAAGCACTCCCCAAGTACAGTATTCGTACATATGTCATGAAAAGTAAAATTTTATTAAACAGTGATGATCTGAAGCCATCATTTTATTTTGCAATCTTTCCTTTGTACATTTACGGTCCAGTGTCCATGTTCCACAGCACCACGATTTTATTCATTCTTAAAATTATGTAGGGAATGTAGTTTAATAAATTTTACATACAAATTAACTTGAATTAAAAAAAAACCTTGGAAATTGCTACTGCTATTGCCATGCTGTACCTTTCAATTTAAACTGTGCTTCACAGAGAAAGTAAAAGAACCTGCTTCATAGAAAAAGTTGAAAAAGAAAACTCCCCAGTTTTTGGAATGTTTATCGTGATTCTCTGGTATGGTATTAGTTATTCCATTTTGTAAATAATTACTGTATGTCTTGATTGCCAGGGTTTGGGGAAATTTGTATTCTATTTTGTGAAATCTGTTGGTGGGGTATTTCCTTCATTGTGAGGTGTCCTGTGTCTATGAGCTTTCCCTAAAAATGATAATGCTCCTGTTTTGATGGTTTCCTTTTTCCAGGTCATGGAATTCCAGAACTTTTGGAGGCAATTTTGCAGTTACTGCCCCTTGATGCATTTGTACCATCACCAGTAAGCAAATATAAATTAATAAAAATGAAAATAATTTTCTATATTTACCTTAAGATTTCTGGCTCTACATTTACACCTTTGGCAATTTGAAACTGAATTTAAATTGATTGCAAGTACTCTCCTAATCTGGGAATTGTTTGAAATATGGAAAAAATATGAATACCTCTTTAAGTTTCTGCTTCTCATACTGTATGAAGAGAAGAGAAATAAGGAAACTGTCATAATATAACTCTTCACTTAATTGAATTACCCTTCAGTTCTTAAAATGTAGACAGCAGTTTTTTAAATTTCTTGTTCCTCTATCCACTTGTTCATGAACGTTCGTTTTTTAAAGGGGGCATTTGTAGGGGCTCCAACTACCATGCCGATACAGTCAAATCTTGCAATGGTCCTCTTATCATGCGATTAAACAAATGTCTTGAGTACCTGTTCGATTTTGCATTCATTGTAGTTCCTTATCTTTGTAAATCTCACACAGTATTGTAAGAGTACTAAGAAATTGATGCGCCATGAAGAGATTGACTGCATGTGCTCCATGATAGAAGAACTTTTTAATTGAAGTAACTTATGCAATGATCACAAAAACTTACTAAACTGCACTTCCTGCATTATTAACAGGTAACATCAAATATTAAAAGACTCGAAAGAAAAGTAGAGAAGGCTTAGAATTACAATCGTGCAACCATTCAATTGGCCACGCTTATTTTAAAAGACGACCACCCCAGGGTCACTCAGCATGGTAGCAATTGTTCACAGCCCTTCGGAAAGTCTGTCTTTTTTCTCCTATATTCTATTTCTAGAAAGGGACTTCCTACTCTGTATTTTGTGTCTGTGTGTGTGGGGGGGGATTGAAGGAGACTAATCAACAGTGTTGGGCATTGATGTATCTTGCACTATTTATCAAACCCACAAAGTGGGCCTGACAAGGTACTTCTTTGTTATCTTTGTCCCTGCCAGCGCGTGGTCTCTTTGAGGCTCTATCTCAGCATTCTGAAAGAAATGTGCCTTAACCTCTCAAAAAAGAGGGTACTAACTGTGAAAAGTACACATGCATTACACTTGTACGTATTTAAAAGGTGAATGAACAGGACTGGAGTCATTTGGTGGGTTCGGTAGTTCCTCGGCTAAACTGAAACTCAGAAAGGTGAAAGTTTAGCGGTCATAAAGCGCTTGAATGAGTGCCTGAGTGGTTCCCCATTTACTGCGGGTAATTAGGTTTCAATTTGGCAGTGAGACCCCAAGTCCCTGACTGGCATTCACACAGTCCTACATGACTATTTCATATCCAGACCAGGAGTGAAGAGAACCGGGTGTTCTTCCTCATCACCTCTGGCCCACCCTGGTTACCCAGTAGGTATAAACTTAGCATCGGCGGTTCCGGGCAATTTCTTGTTGTCATCATGGTTCACTCCACACTGTCTCAGGGAGTTCAACCTGACTTTTTTGCCTGCCTTATACATTATAAATTGTCTGCCCCTGTCTGAACAGTCTCACAAGTGAGGCCCGTGCCAGTTACCCGCCCCCGTCCATTAACAAACCCTGGTTTTGTTTTCAACAAAGGAGTAATACGGCAACACTGGGAAGTATTGTAGGCCGGTCTAGCTCAAGAATTTTGAATGTGTTGAAGCTGATTAGTGTGAATATCAATTAAGCTATATAGAAGATAGCTGTAATAATCCAACTGGCTAGAAATTAAAGAATGAATAAGTGTTTAAATCTTTTCTGATATCTCAGTACCCGTAGCTTGAAACTGTTTTCCAAGTATTTCCAGTACTCTGCCTGGACAAGTATTTCCCAATATATCTAATATTGCGTAAAAATAAATGTTGTAGTACAATGACAAGTCTTTATGATAGTCATAGTCCTGGCTGCATCAAACTAGGCTCCGAGATTCCTGACAAGAGAAATGGGAAAGTATCACAGATGATCTGAGGGGAATTCAACAAAAGTGTAAAAATTGGGCACTTAAGTAAGGTGAAAAACACGGAAAATGACGAAAATGGATCCCAAGAAAAAATAAAGTGAATTTCAAAAAAAGGTTTTTCTGTCTAGAAGTAATAAACTTTTTTGATCATAAGAGTTACTAGTCTTTCATTTGGCATCAAAGTTATTTGAAGGTAAACCTGGCAAAATTGTGAAAATTAGACACAAAGTTAGCTTTAAAAAATGATCATTTTTCATAATTATCCTCTGTCGAAAAATTGCCGTTTTCCACTTCTTTGATTAATTTCCGGAGATCTTTCTTATCAGAAGCTATTATATATCATGATTTGATAGAATCTTGGCAATTTATTCACACACGAGGTCTTCAAGGGAAATGGGACAAATCCCTAACCGATATGGGTCATCTACTGGAATATTAGTTTTCTGGCCGACAATCATATGTTACACAAATTAAATGCACCCACAGTCTATGGGGACCGAACGTATGTGATACATACATGTACATGTTAATCAGAAGATAAAATATCATTTTGAACGTACCCATGTTAACAGAATTAATCCTTAACATCTTTCACAGATAAGTAAGGTCTACTTGAATTAAAATGGAATTATCTTTTGAACCTAAGTAATCAATGGTGGGCATACCCACAATTACAGACTCTGAATTCCAAGAGATAAACTTCTCTAATGTATGAGATTTTAAATGTACCCAGTTTTGATATAAAATGGGTACACAGATCCAAAACACCCCTAAACACGCACCCATCATAAGTGCATCTGTATTGGTTTTAGGGCATCATACGTGTACATGTACATCCATGGGTTCCAACTTTTTGAGGATTTCACTTGAAATGAAGTGCTAGGTCAGTGAGAGGAAGTCAATATTAATGATTAAGGGAGTCCAGCCTGATCAGTGTGGTTTGCAATTATCTGGTCTGGTATGTGACAAAGGAAATAGCTGCATATTTGTTAGCTCCTCCCCCTCTTTCTCCCCCCCCCCTCCATGAAAACCACGAGTCACTGGATGGGAGAACTTCATAGTGCTAGCAATAACTTTCCAATGACGTACTGCTGCACTGTCAGATATGTTAGTATCTTACATGTGTAGAGTAGCGTTGGAAATAGACAAGACATAATTATTGCACGTTTGTCCTGACCTCCCAGAGACTGGAATTTGTTCGTTTGAAAGTGGGACTTGCATGCTTGACATACCTGACGCTTTTGTCTGCAAACAGGTTTGTCACGTGATATTTTTATGGTGTCTATATTTAGACTTTGTTGTCCCATTGCGGCATGCTTACAGTCTAAAATTTGCCTTTCAGAGCTGCTTTGTGCAAAACTTATCTTAGTACCAAAAAAAAGTGAAAAGAGACTTGAAGAAAGCAGATTTTAAGTCAAAAAGTCACTTGACAGATTATTTGCTCTTAAGCAGCTTCATCAAAAGGACAATTTAAAGGTAGAATTGTAACAGTTTCAATCTCCAGAGGAGAGGAACGTGTTAGGAACTATTAAGATGACTGTGTCATCTGCCCGACTTGTCTCAAACACTTGTTTGTGCATGTTCATATATAAATAGGCTTTTAAAATTGCACCACTGTGATACAAAATCACCACCTATGTGGATCACCACTTGTGTCCTAAACAAGCCAGCCTGCTTCTTAAAACTCCAGAATTCCCTGCATACCAGTTGCTCCACATACTACCTTGTCTAAGTAATTACTTCCGATATACCCCCTTATTGCATTTAGTTATTGTCAAAAGGACTCTTTCCCTGTTTGATTGATGGCGTAATATGATCAATGTTGTTTCGTTTAGCAGGTGGTACAAAATATTCTGGGGTGGAATGACCTGGGTTTTTTTTTGGGGGGGGGGCCTGGAAGTTAAAATGGTCAAAGGCATCGCTGCTTATCACTTGGTGCCAACAGAAGGGGTAAATTATAAAGGGAGGGAAATTTATTTGAACAGTGGTTTGTATCAATATATGCGCATGTACAGGTGTAGTACTAAATATTTGGTGGGTATTTTTATGGCTGAGATCTGCTCCATCTAAAGTTGGAAAGTCAAACCTCAAATTAGTCCATCTAAGAAATGTTTCTAATGCATCATCCACCTCAATCCATCATTTGGACACAAGTCGAAGTGCCTTTTAAGTGTAAATGAAGTCACTGAATTATTTAGTATTTTCTGTATCTCTGTATCTGTCGATGAAGGAGGAGACTTGAGGAAGAGTCAGGGTTTGGAGAACATCTCTAACAACAAGCATGGGTCTTGCATTTTCTAAACAATTTGTACACGTAGAACAAATATAAGGTGTTTTACTGTTATTTACGTGTGCTGTGCTGATGAACCGCTTTCATGCGCGCTCATGTGACCTAGGATGACCTTGATCGGCCTTGTATCACGTTCACCCTCAAGTTCAGTCGTTGTTTATAGTTCGTTCATCTTTTGCTCCTGTAATTCAATCGGGATTGAGGAAACAGTTGAACACAAAACAAAACTGTGATCTTCTGCCACCTCTGCGTAGCCCATTCAGGAAACGAACTTCACACGCTAACATCTTTTATGAGAACATGCACAGTTTTTCTGTATCATGTGCATTAAAAAATGTGAGAAACTTTGAAGTTGAAGAAGATGGCAGTTAAATAGTGTAGCATAATGTTGTCCAGTTGTCCAATTTTGTATGTAACACCTATTTTCTTATATTTGTGATTTGTATTCATTGCATTTATTATTAAACTAGTTTGAGAACTGGTACATGTAGTCCAAATTCATTTTAATTCAATTTTTAATGATCAAACTTGCCTTTATCAGAAGAAGAAACATCATGCACGAAAGCTTTTATGATGTGATGGAAAGTTTGAAATCAGTACCCCTTATATTGTACCAGTAGCCTACATAGTACAGAGCGGACAAGAAAAGCCCAACCCACGTGTTGACCCCAACGGAATTCGAACCCAGGTCAACAAGAAGAGGGTAAGGTAATGGAATGTCACGCCACAACCTCATGCCTGATGTCTCAACTAAGACTGCCATTGGTTGGGATTCCTAATGGATGATGTCAAATGTTCTCACTGAGGCTCCCACTCTAAGAAGTTGGACTACAAAAGAAAATTTGGCAAGCCAGGTGGATGAATCCTTTATGTCAACCATGTACAGATTTAGGATTTAATTTGTGCCAAATCACCCTCTAAAATGATCAAGGTCACATAATGCAAAGTGACGGATTGGAATGTTGTAAAGATATTGACCATGCATTCTACTATATTGCCTACCTTTTGTACCTACCCTTATAGAATAGTCATGTAAATAACAGGGCTAGTTATTATTTTTATGTTAAATTGTTTTGCTTCCTCATCTTTTTATCTTTTAATGGCTAATTTGTCTCTTTTTCTCATGTTGGAAAATACACCCAGTTATTCTTGCATCATTTGGGAACAGGTGCCTAAACTTAAGACAATACGAAAAGGCATAGAGACCTGTTGAACATGTTCAACTCAGCATGGTTGAGGAGTGTGTTTTGATTCAGTTTTTAGTGGTTTTTATTGGCCTACAATGTAAGGTAAAATCTGAGGAAAACATCTAGGTGTGTTGCTGGTCTTCGTCAGAGCAAAATGCCCCAAATAGCATATTATAATCTTTTGTGTATTTATTGTGTGTTCCATCCAACTTTCTTAGTTTCCTTTGTTGACCTGGGGTGCGGGGAATACCAAAAAGTCTTTTGGACGTGAAAATTAGTAAAGATGCCTGAGGCTTTGGGAATTGGATGTCACCATATACCCTGCCACCCACACAGTGCTTGACAATAAATTAAAAACTTGCCATGCGCTATACAGAACCTTATTGTTCTCTTCCTACTGAATATAGTTGCAAGGAAAAGATTTTGCAAGTGTTCTTAAATGGCCTCTGCCCACGTGATTTTCTTTTGTGTATCTTTGGAGCCACTGCTCAAAATGGCTGAATTCCACTAATATTGTGAGCCCTTTATATTTGGCATTTCTTTTGTATCAGTACTATTATGGGTTGGGCATTGCTTGATGAGTCGGATGTTTTGAAGCCTTGACACTTTTTTATTCCTTGCCGCTTGAGCTGGCAGAAGTTATTTAAGAGAGTTCGAGTACTTTTGCTAAATTCTTGCTTCTAGTTCAGAATACTGTGCTCTAAACTATGCATCCACCTTTCTGTTAACAACTTGGGATAAGTGCACTAATATCCGTGCATAAGATGGTTGATTAAAGTCCTAATCATTTTATATGAGAGAAGATTTGCACTTTACAAAGATTTCTGTTTACAAAATAGTCGTGAACAAGTAATCAGTGAATAAGCTTGAACTTTGTCTCAAATGCTGTTGTGCAATCAGTTCAGCTGTTTTTGAGATTCAGGGAAATATTGGAAGATTTTTATTAAATAAAAATTTTCAAAATATAAAAATGCCAGGCAATTTGAGCTAATTGTACATGTAGAAAGAATTATACCAAACTGTTGTTCATGTTTGTCTTTCCAGATTCTGCCCTATGGACATTGTCAGGTACTTGTTATCACAAACTGAAACTGTTAATCTGCAGAAAACAAGCTTTTAAATATAGACAAAGACAACAGAGCAGACAAAGACATCAGTGCTGCACATCCCCCCTTACTTTTTCAATCTTGGGTTAACCCCCTCCACTTTGGGCAGGCCCTATAATAGCTGATGCCAGATGGTCTCATAAATGCCCCCCCCCCCTTAAAAAACATTTTGCCGTTTTTACGTTGCTGATGTTCTCTGATGTGGTTGGTATCCATGCAAATTTTATGTACACATGTACATGTACATGGCTGCTGTCAGAATATGACTACATGTACATGTTCCTGATTTGTGCATCGGTAAGAGGGGAGGTATTGTGTGATTACAGGATTTTTGATACATCTGTAAGAAAGAAGACAAGGTCAGGGTAAGGTCAAGGCTGCTAAGAAAAATGGGAAAGCTGGGGAGTATCCCTACTCTCTACCAGAATGGGTAGCAGGGCATCATGTATCATAACACTTTAAAAAAAATTGAAAGGAATTTTTCGTGCAGATTATTCTGAAGAGCTGTATATTATACGTGACCTTTGTACTAGGATTGTCAGTTTTGGAGGGACTTCACAATCGCAACTCCACACTGTTGTCTCTATTTACACTCCTCGTATTTGCAGTTTTAACTGCGCTTTGTACAACTTGGCATTTTGCCAGCTTGTGCACGAGACTGCCTGTGCCACAAGAGGACAGGTGGTTCCATTGATTGCTGGACCACGCCTTATGATCATACTCCACCATTTTTTTTATGAATGGAGAGAGAGAGGTGAAAAAAACGTCCAATCATTTGTGCTCCATCTGCATTCAGCTTATGCTAGATCTCATCTCGCCCCCCTCCGTATTTGAGATGTGACCTCCAGTTTGTTAAAAGCAGACATCATAACTGTGTTGGTGTCGCCAGTTGCTAACCACCAAAGATATTTGTCCGGAAGCCATGGTGTTAGCACGCCCCTTCAAACTAAAGTTCCCTAGGGTGATTTATTCATGGGTTTGCTTTTTGCAGACAGTTAATCGTTCAATGGATAAATGATAGGGGGATTGTATAAGGGGCTCTGGATAAATACCATTTGTCCACAGCTCTGTGTAATTGGGTCTTGGGAGTCAGTGTTGCCCCTATTATTAAAACGGAAGTGATTTCGTGTTTTTTATGTCCTGCACTTGTAGAGTTTTAACCATGGTCGATTAATTAGTCATGAAAAGAAGGCTGTGTTACCCAGCTATACAATGAGAAGGTCTGTGATGACGTGCAAAGGGAGGGGGGTGTCAGTCTAAAAATGAAAGTACCCTACTGTCTCTTTCCTAGTCTTTTATGTTGGGCACTTTGTAAACAGAGAGGAATGATGTTCAAAGAGGACAGCGCCCAGGGAAAGTAAAAGTTTACTTAGAGGGTTTACACATTGTTGCTGTATGAATAAATCCACCCATCTGGCTTCTCAGCTCACCTCAAGGCAGTTTATCCAATCTCTTTCTTTTTTTTAACTGATTGCACAAAGATTTCTCAAGTAGAGAACCCATATAATTGACTGTGCTTTGTTGTAGAGATCACAAAAAACAAAAGGGTCTAGTGTTTAATTTTTCTTTTTCTTTCTCCACTGTCAGTGTGTGTGTCAGTCTGTGTCACGGGGTATTGGCTGAAGTCCTATATGTGTACATGCACCGCCCAACAGCCATGGTTACAGTAACAATATTTGACATTCCTTGATTCTCTGCCTATAGCATTTTCGTTTTGTTCACTCGAGGATTTGTGCTTCCACATGATTTTTCAGTTTTTCCTGCTCTTGCCAGTTGTGAATAAGTGAGATATCAGGGAAAGCTAAAGGAACCGTGATGGTTGCATTGTTCAGAATATGATAGATAATAAAAAAAATACTTGACAGGTTGTTTTTTATTGCATGTTCATTTTTTGCTCCTTGTAAAAAAGGTTTCAAAAGCTTTTGCTGTGTTTTGACACTATTCCAAAGCTGCATTGTTGCCACCTGCATTTACTGGTATGTACATGTGGGTCAGGCAGGTATATGTATGTAGCCTAACACCCCCATTTCATTTTTTTTAACAAAGAGTTTTCCCCTGACCTTAAATAATATAACAAGAAAAATAACCCACGTGGTGGGAATTTGTTTTTTCTTTGTTTGTTTGTTTGTTTGTTTGTTTTGTATTTCCCTTCACCATGGTAGTGTGAGTGCCTTGTGAGAGTTTCTTGTTTATTTCCTAGCTCAGCAAGTCTGTTGAGTTTTACTTATTTTCTATAATGAGCAGACAATGTTTTGGCAAACCTTTTAGGAGGCAAATGTACCTGCACATAAATAACAACACATGTAACTTCTTGTTTTCTTATGGAATCCCCTGATCCCCCCCCCCAAAAAAAATTGCACTCAGTTGGAAAATGTATTTCTATTGGAAAACAGTGATACATATATGCAATATGTGGATAATTAAGTGTATGCGTGTACACTGTAAATTAGCATGATTTACAACAAACTCCAAGCACAAGTCACTGTAAATGTAGAATGTTTAACAAGGGGAATTGATCTTTTCTGAAAGTTAGCATCTTTAATTTTCAGAAAGATCTCTCACGCGTTCCTAGGAATCCATGGTTTGGGAAAGTCATTTGTCTATTGAATTTCTTATGTCTGTCTATTGAAACTCACAGGCTATGGTAATGGAGCTGGTTGAGGAACATAAGAAAGAAAAGCTACCAACACCAGTGTGGGATAAATTCCAAGCACTCCTGGATGCAGCAGAAGGCAAAACGGTAAGCCAAACATTTCTGTAACTCTGCATAAGTTAGGCATGTTCCTGCATGAGTGTTCTTTTGAAATGACGATCGATTCACCTTCTTTGTTGTAAAAAAGCTTTCAAGTATGTAGATCGGTTGATTCATCATATTTGCTTGAAATGATTTCTCTTGTTGCATTCCAGACAGAATCAGTTGTAGCCTATGCAGATACTTTGTGATGTCATTATGTTCTCTAAAAATGGCTTTCCTGTGTGCATCCATTTTTATTACAAGGATTAGGGAAATTTTTACGTGCATAATTGACATTCTTGAGCTTGTTTCGAAGTGACTTAACAGAAGAAGTTATATTCTTCCCCGATTAGGACTGGCTCAGTAGGCCTGCTGTTTGGCAATGTTAAGTCAGTTTGAAAAGTACTTAATAAAACATTAGAAAATGTGTTCATTATAGCAAGTTCTTAGAAACATGGATCATGCATTGCTGATGGCATACAAGATGTTGAGACATGGACAGTCATGGAAGAACCATTGCATGATGCCTTTCTACCAAATATTGAAACAAAATGGCATCCCAAACACGTAACACTTGCGTACATTACTGGAGTTTTGCATCATACATAACTACAAAAACATGTACGAGCTGTCTATCAAGTATGCATGTCAGACTTTGCCCTCATTCATTTAATTATTTCAATCATAATGAAAAGTCTTTGTATCATTTCATTGTTGTCTTACCCATGTGTTGACTCTTAAAATATGTGTCCAACTGTGACTTTGCCACATTTGGCAACTTCCTGGTGAATTCTTACCTACAGGTACAATATGAATCTAATATCAAGTCAGGTGCTGAATGAACCCTCACTTCCTGGCAAATTAACCCCCAATTGATGCCTTCTGCTCAAGTAGAAGTGCACAGACACCACAAACATATTTGTGGTCACTGGGTTGCCAGTTACAAAAATGAGAATTCCTCACCACTTAAAACTGGCACCATGGCCTATTATCGTGCCCAGTGTACTTTTATTAAAGTTTATTTTGCCATATATGGAATATGAGTGACGGATATAGTGTGATGTTCTACATGTGGGTGGGTTTACAAGCATGTGGAAAGTTTGCTTTGAGGGCAAAAGATACACCGGATGAACTTGTTTAACAATGACAGTTAACCATTCAACCTGTAATGCAAGGTTTTGCATTGATATCACACATGCAGTCAGCATTTTAAAAAAATGATTGGGATGTGTCTATAATGTGTTCAAAGCCTTGTTACATTTGACATTTCTGGGAAGAATGTCTGTTGCACCTGCCAAATTGAGACCTATTGGTTTGTTTGACTTGGCATATTGCCAAGGATGTATTGGAGCTAGATGCACAGGTGGCATAATTCTCAGTCAATCTTGTGCAGCTTTGTGGCAAGGTCTACTCATGCAATGTAAATCCCCTCATAAGGTATTATTTATTGTGGAAGTTGGAGACCTGGGCCGACATTTTGGTGTCGCAGTTTTGGGCTATGCATTGTGTTGCCTCAATAAATCTCAAACCTGAAACACTGTTTTGGGGCATGTACTGACTGAAATGAGACTGCTATTACATGTCATGCCAGTGCATTAGTTTTGGTAGCCTGCACTTGGAAATCACAGCTGAACTCATTTGCTGCAGGCTCTGGCTGTTTGTATTATAGAACTGTCCCTTGATTTTCACTGGTTTGATTCATCTGTGGATATCTTTGTAAACAGACAGGTACTGTATGTTAAAGCAGATGCACCTTCAAAATGGCAATAGTCCAACAACTTTGGCAATTGTCCAAGGACGCATCCTACTGTAAATGAAAAGAAAGGCTGCATTCTAAGCATATTTGTCAGTCAGCCATTTACATGTACATTCATTGCTGTTAATAGGTTCAATGATCGTGATAACTTGTGCCTTGTTACTTGTCTACCCTACATGTACACTTTAAAAATTGCATGGAAAGTTTACTACATACACGTAGTTTGTGGTGTTTTGTGGTGTCAGTTTGTATAATATCAAGTATTTGTCTCAGTAATATCAGCTTCAAAACCTTTGGTGAATAGGATGAAATTCTTCCATTAACGGTTACAACTTCCTGCCAAGTGGAATTTGCATATGCGGGATGAGTTCCCGGGCGATTTTCAGTTTGCAAAATTCTTTAAAAATTCATAACTTCATTTACTGGACACTTACACCTACATGTATGACTGTCTGGTGGCTACTCTAATCTGACAGGCACCTCCATTGACACCTGAGTATTGCATCCTGGCCTGTTGCCCAGTAAAGAGAGCCCGAATCGTGCGTGTTGCATAATTCCTTTGTTCCCGAAATTAGCCCCGTGCATTGCCGAATGACAGTGGTGTTTTTTCAAATGCAGCCAGAAAAAGGGTGCAGCAGTACTGTATCGCTCATCGCTGGAGTGCTGGAGCACTTTTGTCCCCACTGATAATCTGCGGGTGCTGAGCGCCCGCAAACAATGATATACTGTTTCAAAACAATGATGTATTACCTCCGCTAATGCCAGCTGAAAAATGATGGCAATTCCCAGCAGCTCGGTCTTTTGTTTCGAGTACGGTCTTTTGTTACAAGGCCCAGGTCCTTTTTCTGATTTTGGGACCCGGCTATGCATACAAACCCAAGGTACCTGGTACTGGGAACCCCAGCAACAAGTGGTTGATATACATTTTTTGTAATACTGAAAACACAACTTAAAAAGACAGGGACACAGGGCCAGAGCTTGGGAAATGAATGTTTTTTTGCAATGTTTTTCACATGTGATTGTTGCATCATGCCAACAATATGGTCAGAATGCTTTCCTATTACAGGTCAAAATAGAGCAGATTGAGAGGTTTGCATTCTATGAGAGAGCCAAAAAAGCTTTTGCTGTTGTGGCAACAGGGTAAGTGATGATTTAGTTTCCATGGTGAATACCTCACTTAAATGTTGGGGAAAAAATAAACAAAGATACAAAGCAATAAAATTTCTTCTAAATCTGTGTCTGGCATTTTTGTCTAAGTTAAAAGTACATATCGCATGTAATGTACATGTAATTATGGGAAAGCAGTGGACCATGAGGAATTTTTAAACCCATGCTCCAACGGAACATAAATTCTATATTTGCAGGTTGTGGTTTTTGGGTTGGTTTGTCCATTTGTGTGTGCCACAGTCAGGTTTGTTTATTGGTGAATAAAAACGATCATGTGAAATGTGGTTGCAAGTAACTTTCAATTCATGCCTACATACGTGTATATTTGTTAATAGCTACATGTATGTGTACTTAAAGGCTGCGGGCTAGACCTTCTTATGCTCTATGAAACAAAATTGCTTTGTGACAGACAATTTGTATTGTATGTATATTGTACATGGATGGATTCCCCTGCCCCCCCCCCCCACACACACATCATTACAGGGTTGCTGAGGGTTTTTGAATTACATTTCTGAAGAAAATTATTGGGGATATCATGACCCTTTTTTTCCCATGAACCAACAGAGGGGCAGATTTACTTGTCATTTCTCTTTAAAAACACCCCCTTCAAGAGAAAATTGGAGTGGGAAAAATATTATTTTAATAAATTTCTGCTGAAACACAAAATTGCAAGTAAGTACTTGTATGAAACAAATGCCAAAAATGACAAAGTAATAGTGGTCCCCCAAGACATTTTGAAAGGGTACTAACTAACCCTAATAGTCCTCAGTCTTTATTTCTGGCGTGGACTACGTGTATGAAGTTTTTGGTGGCAAGAGAGTTCAGGAAAGTGTGCTGCAAAAGTAGGTCACCTGAAACAAGACTTACCAAATATTGGTCCTTGTAACTCATCCATGCTGGAATTGATAAGGATAGATCAAGCAGCCAAACAATCCGATACTTAATATTTTGGGTCGAATAGGGGTCAAAGACCTCACTAGTTACTCATTTAGGGCAGTAGTGGCCTATGAATTGACCCTGTATGACCCTAAGCTGGATGTGGGACAAGCAGATAGCAGCGTTGAATCTGACAGTAGTCACTTGTGGTTTTCCCGCACCCCCCTCCAAAATAAGGGCAACCTGACTGATCGAGTAACCATATCTGCATACAGTGGATGGACACATGCATTATATGCAAATTACAATACAAGGAAAGTCTGCAAGTATGCCACACTTGGCTATTACAAGCACTTGTCGAAATTCCTTGGGGGAAGGGATATCTTAGGCAGAAACATATCAACAGAAGTTATGGCAAAATCAGATTTTCTGTGAAGTGGGTTCAAAGCAGTCCTGGTTGACAAGAAGTGTTGTTTTTCCTGGCGGTTGCTAATCTAGGACCAGGATCCATGTCATTCCAAAATTGGCCTCCCCTCAAGCATTAACAGTTCTCGTGGTGAGAGGTTGAACTGTAGTCTAGGACTAATAATACATGAGTGGCAGCCTTTTAAACTTGTGAGGAATGATAGAATTTGACAGGAAGTAGGTGGGTATTGTTAATCGGGTCCCACAGGAACAATTGCTGGTATTTTGGCCAAAAACAGGTTGTTTATAAGTGATACTCTCAAATCCAATAAACATGTCAAATCGCTCACCAAATCCCCCGAGTGACACGCTTATTATAGAGTCAGTTCACAAAATTGAAAACATTTTTATAAAGTCAGTGGATGTTAGTCAACAATAGCAGGACTGGAGGACCTCTTAACTCTGTCACCCTCTTGAGGTGAGCACTCATCAACAGCACAATAACAAGACCCTGGAATTCCAGGGATTTTTCCAATTGTTAGGAGAGGGGGTCGAGGAGTTCAGAAGGATGACGTACCAAAATGCCTAGATTTATTTGGCTCATTGTTTGAAATTTAGACTTGAAAAAATAATTGAAATCAGGAACTGTCATTTAGAGGTGGACAGACCTAGGTTTGGCTCAAACGAGATGAGCTGGCGAGGGGGTTAATAGGTGTCTGAAGGATAAAGAAAGGGAATTTGAACTCTGTAACCCCAGAAAAAATATGCCAGTGAAAGGGTAGTTGACTCACAGGTGACTGTTCCGTACTTCTGTTGGTAAAAATGCAAAAAATTCTTTAATAAGACATCATTTCTTGGATTCTTGAATTCCTTATTTTCCCAAATGCTCAGGTTTTAACAATCAAAATCCAGGCAGTAGCCTGGTTGTAGTATTGTTCATACGTGTAAGGACGGTTGAAAAATTAGAAAGATTAATAAGTTTATCTGTTTACAGGCCTGTTGCATGACCAGAGACTGGGGGGGGGGTTCGTCAAACCCAAAAGTGGAACTTTTGTCACTGTGAATACATATTTTTTTTACAAAGGCCTATCGTAATGTGTTTTTGAATAAGTTGCATTTTTCTCGTGAACCGAAGGATGCATTTATAAAGACTTGTATACTTCATCAGTTTTCAATGTTCACGGCGTGTCGTGTATGAATTCACTCATCACCCAGCGCCCTCAATCAGGCGCTGGGTGATGAGTGAATGATATGAACATTATTATTCAAAATCTCAGAAAATCCCACAAAAAATTGCAAGCATTCTATAAAATTGATAAATTCTAGTAAATAATTATTACCTCCACTCACTAACTAAATATTGAAAAAAGTATATATTTTGGAACGCATTTGAAACTTAAAAGAGTTCATTTTGCACTTCGGAAAAAAAATTGAAAAATCAGGCCAAAATAAAATTTCATCGGAACTTTGTGATTGATATATGAAATCGACATTTATGAATCCGAATATTTGGAGTTTGATTAAAGTTAACCTTTCGTGAGATTGGAGGTAAAATATTGCTCAATACACAGTCGTTAGAAGTGAACAGAGGCACATCCAGGCATCTAGTGACTGATTTCATTCTTCATATTTTTCCGTATAAGCCGCCCGGAGTTATAACCCGCAGGGAAATTTTCAGCATGAGAATCAACGTGTAAGCCGCGGATTGTATTCTGAAAGTAATTTTATATTAGAAATATGTGTATATTTCGATATATTTATAAAAACACCACCGACAAGCGGAACTCGGAAGCGAGCGGGGCGGGGGGAGGGGAGGTTTCGTTCCCCCCAAACCAAACCCCCCCACCCCTGGTTTATTACTATTATTCTGCAAAGTGCCTGTATAGAAAACACTCTAAGAGAAATGGGAAAGGGTTTTAGTACAGGTAATTATAAAAGTGCAATTTACAGTGCAGTCCCAAATATAAGAAGGTACGTTAGACAACTGAACTGCAGATATGTACAATCCAGTGCCAAAGCAAGCAAAAATAAAGTCAGCTTAATTGACACCACCAGCTTTATCCTGAAACTAGTTCCCTGTTCTTCCCCACACCCAGTCCCTTGGCTTTGATTAAACCTTTCATAGAAATGCCTGCAGTACATTGCAGAAACAAAGTGTGTTGGCACTGATGTTTGGTCTAGCAGTAGAATTATAGCTAATCCCCCATCTCCCAACTCCACCCTTCGTGTCATGCTATGGACACAGATTTCCCCAAAAGATATACTCTTGGAAAATGTTAAAGTTTAAGAGCATCCTTAATTGGAAATAAAGAGAGTAACACCTGCCATTGCAGCTACATGTGGTCTAATGCCTAATGGCATCACTTTCATATTTTCTCTTTCCGTTTTCATGGGAGGGTTGTTTGTATCAGAGCTTCTACACGTTAAGAACTACAGTGGAACGCCGCTATAACGAACAAGATGGGGTCCATGCTAAATGTTCGGTACAACAGAACGTTTCCTTGCCATGTTGAATTAGCGCCCTCTCTTGTCAAACCAAAGTGCACCCTCTTGTGATACCTTGGTTCGCTGTTTTCGTGATGTTTTGCCGTTGCATTCAAGTTTAAGGTTTCTAGAAATGTATCTGTTAATTATTTATTTTTTTTATTTAAACTTGAGTCAAAAAATTGATATCAAGTTTATCCTAAAAGTTGTGAAACTACCACTCAGGATTGATCTCAGATGCATGCTGTAGTGAATTTCGATTGATAAGTGTATCAGCAGGGCCCGCTTTAGCCTATTGTTAGTGCAATGCCACTGTGCGCATATGTGCGGGTTTCTTCTGCACCCGATCATGTACTGTGGAGTCGTAAAACCAGTGTCTATTCAATACCTTTGACAACTCGTGGCTTTCCCTTCTAATCCTTAGGGAAGTGGTGGCCACTTGTCATTTTCCAACATAAAAAAACACTGTTTTATCATGTTGACGTTCGGGAATTACAAACGGTAGTTCGGTATGGCAGTGTTCGGTATAGCGGTGTTCGGTACAGCGGCGTTTGGTATAGCGGCGTTCCACTATAAATGGTTGCAAATTAGCACTTTTTTTACAGTCTCCTTAGTAACTGTACTTTTTCCAGGCATTCTTTGGTATCCCATTTAAACTTTGTTTTCTTTGTATAGTGCTTTGATCTCGTTGAATATGCTACATGTACATGTACTTTTGTTAATTTTTAAAATAAAGACCATTCTTCTGTAATTTTGTTTTCCGAGAGGCCTCCTGAAAGGATTGAAATAATTGCATTTCATCTCTCAACAGTGAGAAGGCATTGTATGGCAACCTCATCCTGAAGAAAGGAGTGATATCCTCCGGTCAGTAGCCTTTGACCTCTGCTGTGGTTGCACATTGACAGCATTTCTTATAGCCGTCCAGTCAAGATGCAGAGGGAAGTCATATTATTTGGGTGGTCTTGAATTGATCAGTACAATATATACTGATAGGAGCTTCTTGTTGAGGGCAATTGGCAATACCTTGCTGCTCCGTCTTATTTGAGAGTACTAACAGTAACCAATTCAATCAAGACACATATTTTGCATGTTCATTTTAACTGGTTGTTTTAAAATAGTTCCAGTTTATTTGCCAGGTGACAAAAAGTGGTCCTTGAAGTTGAACTAAAATTCATAAAATTGAGAAAAATGAAATGTGTCGTCGATACACAGCTGTACCTTACATGTAGGTGTATTTGATCTTCAGTGTACAATGTAGACTTATATTGCACTTCCTGAATGTGAATGGTGAGGTCATTTGTGTTAAAGAGCAGGACATCCTACATTTATAACTTCCGAGTCAAATAGTACCAGCATCCAATATTGCACTTTGTAAAAGTCACATTTCATGCTTGAATTCAAAAGTATTGTAATTCCTTTGAAACCTGAGAAGTACTGCTCGACTTCCCTGTCTGCTGCTAAGAACTTTCCTTTTCTAAAATTGTAAAACCAGCAATGTTTCAAACTCTAGCTTCTTACCCATATGTATGCACAGTGTACCCCACTCAAATGCCCTTTGTTAAACTCTATTGCAGATCCCTTCCTTTACTCACATTTAATCCCATTTAGTTTCTGTGATTTTGATTTACAAATGCATGCGTCGTGAAACTGTTGTAGTCTATCTCCAAACATTACTTAGCGAATATCATCCATCGAGAACTCCTCGTCCAGGCAACAGAGATCTTCCCTCTCCATATCTAGTTTTTACTAATCCATATGGTCAGCGTGCCTTCCAATTCCCTGTACCTGAACAACCTGCCTTAACACATCAAAAACTGTCCCAACCCAGGACAATTTAAACTTGAACTTAAAACTGTTCACTCTCTTTTATAGTGCACAGTCTTAATTGTATTATGCACTATTTAAGAAGTTTTGGTCACTATTTTTATATTATGGGTTTTGCCCTTACCCAACGTATATATAGATATTTATAAACACTGTATACTCAGTGTTTGTCTGATATGAGAGCTTGCAAAAAATTCACAAGCGTACTCGGGTGGGACTCGAACCCACAACCTCCTGCTTACTAGTGCAGATGTTTTAACCACTCGATCACCGAACTTGCCAAGTAAGCTTGTGGATTTTTCACAAGCTCTTGGACAAGCACTGAGTAGGCCTATACAGTGTTTATAAACATATACATGTATATACATTGGTTAAGGGCAAACCCCGTAATATAAATTAACATCTCCTCAACGCAAAGAGGTCCCATCAGTTCCTGTTCCATATGACTGTCTTGATTCAAACTATTGACTACCATGATAACTTTAGTGTCTTCTTATGTTTGCTTATTTGAAAGCTAGAGTTGAATGGCCTTGCGAGTAATGCTTACCCACCTGTTTTTATTACTTTTAGACTGGGCCCAACCCTGCCAATTATTAGCTAGAGAGAGATCAGCATTAATTGTAGTAGATTTCAGGGAGGTGTGGTTGGGGTATATTGGCCCAGTGGTCTGCTCCCATTATATGATTTCCCATTTCTTACGTGCCCTGCAGGCAAAAAGTCTCTGTGTGTGCTGTTTGCCTAGTAATAGTATACGACTATTTGTGATCCCCGACAATATGGTTTAGATCATCTGAAATCACTTAAAAGACAAGTAGCAGTGTGTTTCACCTGTGAGATTGCGCAGGAGGAAGGCGGTGGTTTTGTTTCAAGTTCTTAAAGGTGTCCTCTTACTGCAACCAGGTAAAAAAAAGAGAAAAGAACAGCCTAATTGTATCACTCTGTCCAATCCAACTGTCCCACTGAGAGGTGATAAAGACACCTTTCAGCGGCAAGTTAGGGTCTTGTGTGTTAAGTACCACTGCCGGAGGGTCTAGTGGTAAGGTGTAAGCCCTTCCCCTCTCTGAAGGCCCTACCCCTTTTTTGTCCCAGAGACCTGCTGGATAGGTCGCAGCAAGAGGTTGAGATCAGGTTGTCAGAACTTGGTCGAAGGTTGCTTTGGGGTGAGGCTAGCCCCTAATCTTTGAATAATTATGACCCTGTCTGGCGGTCCAGCTGTCACCGTACATCTGTGGAGATTGTGGTCGGGACAGTAACACGCCCTCCCCTCCTGTGGGGAAAATAGAGCGTGTGAAACGTTGCCAATGTCTTCATAAAACAAAACACATTTACTGCACAATCTCTCCATTCTTCCCAAGAATTCAGTCTTTGGATTAAGTCTCGTCATAATAGAAGGAAACCCGACAATGATTGGTCACAGTGGGTAATGTTTACAGTGCCCATTGGGGGGTACAAGGGTCCCTTGTATAGAGGCCAAGATCAGGTTAAATGCTGTTTGAACATCATGCTGTCTCCCCCTCAAGTTAAATCTGTAGTAGGAACGAAAGGGGCCTCCAGCATTAAGAATTATCCAAGTTGGCATTGTGTTACTGATCCACAAGTGGGTTGGCTGTTGCTGGATTTGTGATACCTCAAACCCTCCTCTCCCCCTTCTTTGACACAGATTCAAAGAAAATTCATCAGGTAACGGGATTTGAGAGTAGCAAGAAAATGGGTCGTATTGTTTTAAACACGAGTTACACATCAGTGTGTGATGTGGATTTTAATCCTCATGATAGGAATTCCTGGTAAAGAGATCAAATTTACTAATGCTTTTCCCAGACTGCCCTTTTTGATTTTATTTTTTGGGGTGGGATTTTCAGGAAACTATCAGTACATGCGCTTTCGCTTCATGTTGTGGTCAACAACTTCTTGGAATGCTCCCTTTTACCAGATAGTGGCATTTTATGGTAATTCAGTGGCAGCTACAGATCTACATGTATTTAGGTCACCAGATATACTCATGTGCATGGGGGAGGAGGCAGACTTTGCAAAGTGAATGTGGTTTAATTCATGTAATAATTGGAGGTCAGAGTTTCAGTATTCAAATGTGCTTTTATAGTGTGGTAGTTATTTCTAAATCCATTAGTGCAAATACTGTTGAGGTACATTGTAACTTACGATATACTATACTTGATGGTTATCCAAGATTTGGAACCAAAATTTGTGAAACAAAATGTAACTTGGTATGTGGAGAGGTTATTAGATTCAATCAACATCATGGTCTGTTGATTTTGTCGTATATTGATGTGCTAATACCAAATTAAGTAAGCAATAATTCTTTGTTAACACAGGGAGGCTGATGACTGAGGGATTCAAGAATACTAATGGATCGTAACACCAATCAAAAGAAAATACTAAAATTAACAGACTTTATATGGTTAAACTCCATCTAGATTTGAGAACAAATCTGGCAACAAATGTAGTTTGATAACAAGCATTGAGCAAAATGATATTTTGATCAAGATTTATTCAGCAAGCTTTAATTAAATATCATTTTGATATGTTTTATACATGATGAAGGCATACATTGTATATTTGATCCCAATAAAGAAACTCTATTTTTTAATGAACTTGTCTTTGTAGTCTTTCTTGAAACTCTTAGATCCTGTGTCTAAAAACCATCCCCAAATGAGTCGATGTGAAAAACCACGAAGCTATTCTTAAAGGTTCTCATCACATGTTCAAAAGTAAAGGATTTATGCTCCTCTTCATCCTCAAGTAAAGGTTGTCTTCATAGAACAATTCCAGTTTTCTTTACTCAAATAAAAAGTGATAATTTACCACAAGCAAACTTTTATTAGCAGTATGTGGGCTTAAATCAGCACAGGTGGAAAGACTATTTACAAAATGGCATTTAAGACATTTGTAATCTTTTAAGGGCCATCAGAGACCACTTGGTGGTTTTCTCGCCCCTTCTCCCAGAATCTCCCCTGAAACAGGAAGTCGGAACAACAAATTGGAACAACATCTGTCTGATGTGAGTAGCCACGGAATTCCGTCTAATCTGGTCAAAATGGTTTACGAATTTGCATTTGGCACCCTTTCAAGGTAAAGACTGGGTTTTTCTTAGATTCGTGGATGTTTGTCTCACCTCACAGTCAATCCGTTGACAGCTTTGTGTCATGAAGTCTGGCAGCAAGGAATTACGTCCCATGTTGTCAAGCTTTGAATTTGTTGAAAATAATGTAAGAAATTCAGCTGGTAGCCCGTTGTTGGTGAGCACGCGTGTTCGTACGTGTGGGAAATTTCTGCGTTCAACTGTACCAATCCAAGAACAGCAGAGAGAACGAGCACATGACCAAGAAGAAGAGAATCCAAACTCGGAAGCCAGCATTATTCTTGATTGCCTGAAAAGAGAAGGGTAGAGAAGGACGGTGGACCCCAAAAAAGCTCATCCATGTTGGAGAAGCAACAACAAATGCATGCAGAATACAATTTCCAGTTTTAACCAAAAGAGGGCGCTCTTTTAAACTTACAGGCTCAAATAGTGCAAGCAATGGAGAGACAAAAAAAGTACTTTTCAGCGGTGTTTTTCAGATTCATTGCGGTTTTTGGTATGGTTTCCTTTTTTCTAATATTTGCAAAGTGCAGACCTACCTCCCTGATATCTTCATTTCCTTCTTTGATGTTCTCTGTTGTCGCGACAACCGTATCAGCAATCCTGTCAATGTCGGCTTCCTGAAACGGAGAGAGACGCATCAATGGACAGAAAAGGAAACATAAGAAATCAGATCACAAGATTTCTGAAATTACTGGGTTTGTTTTGTCCAAGGTTTTGTGTAATGTCTGTAGAGCCCACATTATGAATCCAATCCCTTTGTTCAAGCTACCTTGGCTCGGGTCCCAAGTGGTCAAGTTCCTTGGTCAAGTCATTAAGTTTCTAAATCCATGTTCCTCATCAATAGCCATTCTTCCTTCATTTCCTCACTTTCAGTTTCCATGTTTTTCTTTTTTTTTGTCAACATTACGCTAGTTAACTGTCATCTCACCTGTTGTAAGACCTTGTCTGTAAAAATCTCCTGCAGCTTAGTGATTTCAACCACCTTCCCTTCGATCTGCCTGCAATGAAATTATATAATCCCAGTGAGTTGTCTACATGTAGTTACAAGCAGGTTTAGGCATGTAATGCGTATTAATGAATATCACTCTGGCAGATGGAAAAACCATGTACCCTATCACTCTGATTGCGATTAATTAGGAGAGGCATACATGTAATTTTCCTGGCAATGGAGGCTCCGTTTTGTTGGAAACTGAATTTCGCCGCTTCTCAAATGACTATAAAATACATGCACTGTGGTTGCATTGCTACCAACAGAATAACCGCTCCCCGCCAGCATGGCTCTTTTCAACTGATGAGAGGGTGGTTTTGCTTAAGGTAGATAAGGAGGATCCACCTGCTACCTTGTCAAATTAATGACTGTCTCACCTGACTTCATCCACCAAGCAATTCATCTCATTAAATAACCTCTTGTTCTCTTGCTCAAACTGAAATCACAGAAAACAACACAATAACAGAAAATCAAATGTACAACGGAAGGTACAAAATGTAAACAACTGCTTCTGGAACAGACTTCACCACCATTTAGGAATCGACTTAGAATAGGTACAAATTATATTGTCTGCTCTATAGAGGGGGCTGTTGCCATTTCACAGATAACCGAAAGTTGTGAACTAAGAAAGTTCAGAATTAGCAGAGTTGTACAAAAATGGCAACTACACCCCTCAAAATGGCATGTGGAAGAATGCCTCGGAAATATCTAAAAAACATTTAAATGAGTCAATTTAATTCATAAGGAATGAGACAGATATTTACTCTTCTTGCTTTTTGATCCAAACGTTAATAATCTTCTTTATTGAAGAGCACCTCATCACAAATTGGACAACAGAAAAGGAGGCAAAGATGCCTTACCATTTGTACTTCCTCTGGAGAAAATTCCTCCTCCTCTCCTTCCTGATTGGTCAGTTCCAAGTCAGGTGATCCAGGGTCTGAAAGAATTCATAGAAGTTTGTGTACAATCACAGAGGCGCTGATTACACTGTAGTTAAATGTCAACTGTAAATTAACAAGTTTATCCGACAATGGTAATTGTTGGTGCTTGAAACTCTGAGTCTGAAGCTGGAAGAGAAAAACGCAAGCTAATTCTCTTGAAATTCCTCACAAAAAACCAACGACTTGAAAACCCAGAAATTGCATTGGGGTGAGATTCAAACCCAGGTTACCAGGTAAGTACAATTCACACTGACCTTGTGTCGGTTTGGCTGGAGTACTGGTGGCTGGCGGATGCAGACTGTTGGCAAGAGCAGGTTGATTGGGCTGAAGTCTAGAACTGAACAAAGCAAAGCACAGAAATGTCTCTAGGCAGCAAACTAACATTAAGATGTGGTTGAGTGTAGGCCTGTGCTGGGTACTCTGGAAACCGATAATGACAAAAAAACAGGTACCAGGTTCCAAAAATGCCCCAAAATGCACACCTCTAGTTGAGTGACAAGCATTCCATGGCATGCTCGTCTCATTGTGTCAAGGATATCAGACTCATGACATTCAAATGAACTGTTTGGAATGACTGGCATACTTGTAGGTACAAACAGCTGAGAGTAAGGGCAGTGACCAATGTTCACCACCATGAGCCAAGAAAAGAACCACGTGACTTCAAAGTATTCAACATGGCTGTACGCATGACTATGGAGTTACCATGTTACATACAGTGGCCTAAAAGAGACATCACAGATATGACTTGCTCATTTGGTTGGAAAAAGGCATAAATACCAGAGAACATGGCCAATCATGTGGACATGATCTAATGTGTAACTTTGAATATGCCTGTTACAGGTTCTCTTAACCTATGTCTGCTTGAATCAATGTTTTTGCTGGGTAAAATCATGTGCAAATCAGAATAACGAAAACTTACATTCGTTTTTTTTCAACTACTCTCTTAACACGAACCGCTCTCTGCTCGCTGTATAGCTTACAAACAGCTGAAAATAGATGAAGAAAGCCCCAGTTAAGTTTGTTTTCCTCAGTTAGTCTTTATCCATCAGTATTTTGTCGGACTTTTTCAATGCTTAACTTCCTGGTACAGATTTGTTTCAGGTACAAGATGAAATTCTGAAATGTAATGAAAGGTAATTTTTCCTGATTTACATCAGAGACGGTGCTCAATGTTGCTTCCACTGAAAAAAAAAATCGAAGGAAGAGACTTGCCTTTAAGATAGTCTTGCAGCAATTCAAAGACAGCTTCCCTGTGTGATCGAACCTGGGCTGACACGGTCTGCTTGAGCACTAAAATTGGGTACAGGAAAACAACGCTTACAACTGGGTAATTAAAGCTTACCTTGCCGATACAACAGTGAATGTTTTAAATAGTGCAATAAAGGAATCACATTAAGTTTTTGAATGACCCAAAGTGCAAAACTTGTGCCATGATCCCTGATGGTATGGTAAGTTCCAGTTTCTTAATCTCTGACAAGCTCTTGAAAAGCAACCGACAAAAGCCAATAAAAAACAATCATACATCTGAGTGTTTACTTGCACCCAAGAATGAGTTCCAGTAATTCTACTATTAGCTCATAATACTTACCCCCCCAAAAGCTGACATGTTTATTTCCCAACAATGGGTGAGATAACTGAGCTGGCAGCAATTCAAAATCAGCCAACTCTTTGTATGCAGTAATCACACATGTGAGAAAGTACTTGGCTACAACACAAGCTGCCCAACCAATGGTGACCAACCTTCTTCTTTGAACATCCTGATAGTCTCAGAGCAGGTTCTCATGAATTGTTGGGCATCAGTGTCAATCTGATCCCTCTCAGCATCTGTCATGCCGCTGGTGTCTGAAATTAAGTGACTAAAACAGGGGAGAGAAGAAAGACAAATGGAACAGTAACAGGTCACATCATCAAGAAACATCAATACAGTGTCATGCAACTGAAAAAGCACCATCGATGTGGATTACAAACAATGCTCAAAGGAAATGCTGTAATTAGAAGAGAAGAGTGTGTATTATAAATTCTATTAACTTTTAATTGGCAAACTGAAAGATAACTGTAGCTTTTCTCACTTAAGACAGTCAGTGCCATCATCAGTAGAACCCTACATGTACATACACATGTATACAATGTTTTTGCAATAAAGAGAAGAGTTCATTATTCCAGAATGGATGAATGAAATTTTTCCAATCAGCAAGAAAGAATCAGTCTGGTTGGCAGTTCCTTGGTTCGCCTGCAGAGAAATGTCGCTTTGGCTGTGTCTACACCTCATGTCTAGAGCTATGTCTGAGTGGGTCTTTGCCGACTGCCAGCAACAAGTGGGCACAGGCTGACAACAGCCCTAATAAGCATGTCTCAGAAACAGGCTTTGCTGGCTTGCCTGTCTGTCACGTTATTGTACACACAAGTAGCACATCCAACAATAGAGCCTATTCACGTGGAGGCCTTTTTTTTTTATCTTATTCCCCAAATCTGTTTTATGTATTGGAAAGTGTCGATTAGGATGGCACCAGACTGTTTTATAATTTTCATGCATTCCAAGCCTCCCTTTCAGTAATTTTCAGAATCTGGCAAGGAACAATTCTGTATGTTCAATCATGAATATGAAATTATTTATCAGAGTAGACAGATGCAAATTTGTCATGAAAATTTGTCATTTTATTTCTTCATTTGTACCCTCAACATTCAAAAATGAAGATATAACCTTGCTTTCAAATTCAATATGACCAGTCCCATGAATAAAGTCTGTGGCAGTAATGTGGAGATTCATCACTGATGGTGTGCTTGTGCCGCCTGTTCATGGACAGACATTATTCTATGGTGTCTCAGTGCTCCTACCTGGCTGCATTGATGTAGTCCTTACGATGCTGTAACAGAAAGTCTTTCAGCTTACTGATGTTGTTGGCCTGAAACCAGGTAAGAATTCAACACAGGGAGACAAAGTTGAAATCATCAGATAATTTATAATTCAAAATGTACATGATGTAAATTTCAAAATCCAACTTCCAGTTTTTTCATTGGTCCAGGTTACTTGGAAAGCAAACCTACATGTACATTCTTCTGTGAAACTCTCACTTCATAAACCGGTATCTTGAGCATCTAAAAAGCTTAAGTCTCTACTTTTTGTACATTTGCAGAAGGCGGAACTTTATTCCTAGAACATGATTATGCTTGTATAAACTAAACTACGCATGAAACTACACAACATATGAGTTTGTTGGCGTATCAGTCGGTTGGCGTACGAGTTGGTCGATGTACGAGTTGGTAGGTGTACATGTTCACTGTTATTGGCATGCGTGCGAGTGGATCAGTGTACGAGTTGGCATGTGTACGGAGTTGAGCAGCATTCCCTATTTTTATGTATAATAAGATCATATTCCACTGTGCACGCTCTAAACTTTAATTATACAATAAATTTAATCAAGGGTCCAAATCTACGCTACGGTACGTTGTCCATGATGTGAAGTCGTACTGGCCTAGTGCCAACGTGGAACTTCGCCATGACGTGGTAACAGTTACTCACCACATCTCTCGCCCTGGTTGCAAATTCGGTCTTATTTTTGGCATGGCTCAAAATTGAGCTGTTTCCTGCCTCCTTTCCACCAACGAGGCCTTTATTTCTCGTCCGAACAGTCTTTACAGAAGCTTTAAAGAGAGATGTGATATCAGATGCCATGATTTTGGTCTGCCTGCTGTGCTGCTGCTTTGCAAAACAAATGCATTGCGCCCTCTTTCGTTTCACAAAAATGAGTAAATAAACATGGCGGACATTCCAAAAGTGAAAGATAGTGTGTGAACGCTTCCTTCCTCAATAAAATCGCTATGCTTTCCCCAAATTCTTGCAGGTTTCGAAAGCGTCACAGTGTAAGATGTACGATAGTTCCCTTCCTGCTATTGTTGTAGGCCTTCTAGTCGGATTCGCAGTGATTTATTTTGTCTTTTGGCGGTGCATGCGGAAAACGGAAAGCCCGTCGAGTAAGCGCGGGTCGCGCCTATCTCCTTGGCCTGCCAACTCAACGCTGAGTTTTCGCTTGAAGAAACTTCTGGGAGAGTCTGCGGTCAATGGGACATTTGGCAGTATGGCGATGGCAGATTTACAGAGAAAACCAGAGCTCTCTGCGGACTCGTTGGATGGCAAGGGAAGGGAGTATGTCAGTGCGCCGAATATGAAAGTGAGAAAATGATAGTCCTTCAACCCAATTTTCGTCGTGTTTCGTGTTTTCATATTTCAAAGACTGTAGATTTCAAGATTCAACTCCAAGCACTATTGAAAGTAGACCTAGTATATATAGTGTTTGTGGTAATAAAAGTTCAATGCAGAGGTTTCTGTCTGTTCTTTTCCAACTCGTTTATTCCATAAGTTAACTTGAATATTTTTTCTGTTTTATTTTTGAAGTGATCTTAGAATGTCACTAGAACTGTTTTTCTAGAAATTTGGATTCCGTCAGACTCTGCAGAGCAAAGAAAAGTCGGTTTGAAGCAGGAATGTTGTGAGACTTTTTTGTACATGTGTAATGCTGGTCAGAGCAAACTGATTATTTTGTACACAAAAATGAGTGGATTTTAACTGAAAAGCTCAAAATTCATATTTTTGTAAAATCTTTGTTCTTATTCGTGCCTTATTTCAGTGAATCAAATGTTGGCTTCACTTGAAATTTAAAAAATTTTGAAATTGGAAATTAAATAGAGGAGCTACAGCATGCAAAAAAGGATGAATTTTAATCGCAGTTTCCTATTTAAGAAAATGGATGTCCAAATAAACATTCCCACACTCATTTATGCATGCCCCTATTAAAGACAAGAAAGGTGAACATGATGAAGGCAAGAATCTAACGAAGTTCATATTCAAGGTCACAAAGGTTCATTCATCATACCCACGTACTGTATGTCACACTTAATTTGGATTTACTGTAGTTTGTTTTATCTCTGTTTTCCCTTTTCATTGTTACTCTTGCAGAATAGTTGCCTGACCTATCCAGACACAAAGTATGTAAAAGATCTGAGTAATCCCATTTACCGAGCTATCTCCAGAAAGAATGGTGAAATCAACCGCATGAGCAAAGAGGAAATGATAGACACTCTGGCCAAGCTCAATCTCAATACAAGGTAAAAGATTACACCAGGAAGACATTGTATAAAGCTAGGCACACTGTGTAACACTATTTCATTAAACGTTATAAAAATATGGCATTGACATGGTTAAAACAGAAAACAGATTTAATATTTTTTAGTAAAAATGTTTGGGCATTTTCACAACATTTTAGAAGTCTGCATGAACATACATTTATTTAAATTAAGGAAGACAATAGAAAAGCCCTAGCTACTTGAGATGACAACCCTTTTGAGTTCATGTACATACTCGATGCAGAACCAGTTTGCAAAATTTTTTTATCCACTGAAATAAAAATTCTTCGCAGCAAAGGAAAGAAATTTGCTCGGTACTTGTGACAGGAGTGATTGTATACTAACAGGAAGAATGCAGACTTAGGAGGGTAATTGCATGTCGGTCTGTCTTATCAATGTGTAGAGGTATCGGTGAAATTCTTCGAGCCAGACTGAAGACTTACTACAAGAATCTGCTCATGAGTGAGGCAGGGCTAGAAACACCGTCTACCCAGCGGAACTTTGACTACCTGTGTGTCATTGACTTTGAGGCTACTTGTGAGGAGCCCACACCTATCGATTACATCCAAGAGATCATTGAGTATCCAATTGTGTTGGTCAATACCAAGACCATGAAAATTGTGAGTGAAGCAAATGACATATCACATTGGAGATTCATGATTGTTGAAGAGAAGAGATGAAAAAGTACAGTTTGAATATGTGTTGATAATTAATATGAAGGTGAAAACAGTCAGTGTTGGTTTTGTTTTGCATTTATCCATTATTAATTGCTCTGGCAAGTTATTTAAAATGCAAATTACTAAATTGGCTTTACAACTGTTCTTTTGCCGCAGGAGGATAGTTTTAATTCTTTCATCAAGCCTTTATTGCACCCCACGTTATCCAAATTCTGTAAGGAGTTAACAAGCATCACACAGGTAGAAGAGAGAATTTCGTGTCTTTATTCTGATGTTTTGTGACCATGTAAAAAGAAAAGGAAAATTGGGGAGTAAACCTGCTCAGTTATCTATCCAAATCAATTGAATGATTTTAAGACTGGAAGAAAATCTGGGGAAATCTGACAGTAAATCTTGGAGCAGTGTGTCTCACAAATAAGATGACTCAAGTGGTTTTTGGAATAAATGTTCTCACCGTTTTGGGTATCTTGTGACAAGTGGAATTGGGGTCCTAGAGATTTCAGCTTCCAGTGTGTTGTGACCAAACATTCTGGGGGCAAAGATTAGCTTTCTGCCTCTACTTCCTTCTGTTTAAATCCTCAGGTCGAGGTGGACCAAGCAGATACGTTCCCACTGGTGCTGAACCGTGTCCATCGATGGATGAAGAGCAAAGCCTTGGGGACCGAGCACAGTTTCATAATTGTTACTGATGGGTAAACTAAAAAAACATTCTCACAATTTCATTTTAGCGTAGAATGCTTGATTTGGATGACAGCATTTTCTAGTGGAAGCAAACAGTGTTGTCAGCACATTCCCAAGTCGAGTGATCTATTTCTGAGTCAGCTCATAGGTCATTGCTCACTTGATCTTCCTTGCAGTAGGTGGTACTCTAACTCCTACTCTGACAAGATTGAAGAATTGAGCATCGCCAGAAATACATCATATTAGGATTCACTTCAATTACAGTCCAGATGCATATCATGAGTTTGGCTGATTCTTTGGCGTAACCTCGGCATGTCTTGTCTTTCTTTTTAGACCTTGGGACATGAACATGTATTTGAATGTACAGTGTAAGTTGAGCCAGGTTCCCTACCCAGCCTATGCACGTCAGTGGATTAACCTTTGTAAGACCTTCAGTAACTTTTACAAGACTAAACGGATGTGTTTAAGGTAATGCCAATTTTTTCACGTGAATCCTTGGTTATGGGTCAATGACACATAAAACAGTTCCAGTTCACAAATCATAAGGTAGCCAAACATCTGACAAGAACTGTACATGTTTGGTTAATTTCAGGAACATGTTAGGAGCCCTAGAGATGGGATTCGATGGCCGGCCCCACCGTGGAATAGATGATGCCATTAACATCGCCAACATCGCTATTCAGCTCATGCAGGATGGCTGTGAGCTGGAGGTCAACGATCGACTGACTCAGTAACTGTAATGTTTCTTTCCAAGAATTTCCAGGTAGTCTTTGAAGTATGACTTAAGAAGTAGGCAACAGACTAAAGAAGTTTAACTAGTTTTAGTCTCTCAAAGTTTCTATGACCTCTTTTGTATTAGTAGTGCATTACAATAGTCACCAGTGACCGAGCCTGTTTGGAATTTTTTTCAATTTGCAAACTGCTGAAATGGTCGGTGCAAACTCTAAAGCTTTGTTGTCAGAATAAAAATATTTGTAGTGTACTGACCTAACTAGCCAACACACACTCATACCTATAAAATGATTGAAAAAATATCTAATTCCATATATGAGAAATAACATTGCTGTCAAAACTTTTCAATGACTGTGGTTGCTACATGTATGTGCACTGTCAATTCAGCTTTCCTGTTTTCTGATTGGTCCAGCCATCAAGTATGTGTACATTTGAAAGTTCATCATTAGGACAACAACATGCTGGACTTTCTTTCTGTATGATGTTGAGGCTGTGTTCAGTTCAAAATGGTGACGAAAGGCCTGTTGCTTTAATTCAGTCTTAAACTGGAGTGGAACTCCGATAACCAAACATGTCATTTGTAGAGCACAATAGGAGAGTTGTTTATTTTCTTGCAACTCTGTAAAGTTTACCGCAAGATTGATTTAGTTTGTTAAAAATTTGATCTTTTCGTAATGGTTTTGTTTAAATCAGAGAATAGTACCGTGCATTGATTTTTGCTTGATGTTCATGTTGTGTGCTTGTGCTGTGTTTTACTGATCATTAAATATAAACAAAAGTTTGGCGTCCAGTTGTTTGTTGCATTGCCTAAGAATTTGAAAGAATGATCTAGTTCTGAGGATTATTTAACTGCTCTTTTGTACGATCAGTCTAATTTGTTCAAAAAGTCTATGTTACTCTATGAAATAATTCTACAAGTGTAAGTTCTATGAAAGAGTGTTACAAACCCACAGTGTAGGGTGAGAAGATTTGAAGCAGTTTCTTTAGTTTGGTGTGTACATGTAATCTGCAGTACTCAGTCCCAGGATGTTTGTACATTTAAATGGTATAATTAAAGTGTGAATGGCCTTTTCTAAACTAAAGTCCAACTTACTATCACATTGTGACATCATGCTTGTGTGTACATGTACATGTCGGTTTTAACATCTGATGTGGAAATTTTATTCGGATTGGATTCTTAATACAAGAAGATACAGGATTTGTTTCAGTGTTGCCATACAGGTGAATTCCCCCATCTACAAACAAAAATTTTCTTTTAAATTCTACATGTAATTAGCGGTGAAAGAATTTTTTCCCACCAGTTTTCCAAATTTTGGTCGTTACTAAAAGTTTGGGTTAAAAAAAGTGCCAGTGTCCTATGAAATCTAGCCCTCAATTAAAATCTGGTCTCTGTTTCCTTCAGTGTGCTTCCCCGTCCCTTGCATTACTCACTGTCACGTGCATTGCAGTCGTAGAGTCCGGATTTCACAGAGTTCAGATTTCATGCAATATCAGTAGGCCTGGATATGCGCATGGATATCCAAGCCTGCAATCTTGCTAGACAATACACATCCTCTTGTCCTGTAACATAATATTTACATAACAAACAAACATCAGGGCGTATTTATGACACATGTAGGTTGTGCACATCTACGTACTTGTGACGATTTCAGTGCCAAGATATATGTTACTTTTTCTAAGAGTTAGTTTTGACAAAAGAATAATATATTCACAAGAATTACTAAGAGTGTTGGTTAAATATCATGTGAGACACTGGTTGTAGATTTTCACCTATGCATGAAATGGAAAAAAATGGCCAATTGCAGGGCTTAGAATGACAAAAAATTCAGAAGCCTAAACTACTACTCCTCCGAGGGCTCGTTCATAAAGAGACTCAGTGGATTATTTTCTTTCCAATGCTGAAAGCTGTCCAAAGAGCAAGAACAGCAAGAAGCACAGATTTCAAAATTGAGGAATATCATTCAATTTGTAGGTACATATTTTTTAGGGTTAATTCAACAGGTTGGGGTTCGGAGCTCAGCAAGTGTCTCATATCCACTTTGATTGTCCTCAAGAAGAGGTTTTTTACCCAATATGGCAGTAATCTCTAGCTCCATCTTGGCTATGCCTGTTCAACAACCTAAAACTTTGAGGAATGCAATACTTACATGTGAGGATCAGTGTTTACTTGATACATGTATGTGGAAATTCTTATCAATAGTGTCCATTACACTAAGTAATGTATTTGTGTTGCAAGACTTAACAATTTCCTGATTTTATATGGTAAGGAAACCTAATATTTGGAATATTGTACTTTAATGTACATTGTTTGAAAGTAGTGCAATTTTTTCCCATTTTCTGAATTACAAGTTTGGGGTACAAGATTAATGGTTGAAGAAGTTTATTGATAATAGTAAAGTTAAATTTAGTTTTTAAGAGCACATTGCAACGTATTGTGAGTTTGTTCATTTGTGAATTTTGTGCTACAGGATTTTTTTTCCACTCAAATATTTTAAACAAGTAAAGTATTGCTTAAATTTACATAATCCTGTACTGAATCCAGTGACCTCTCCACAATAACCAATCAGTATTTCACGCATGAGCAAATATTTTTCATAGGAACACACATTTATTGTCATACCTGTGTCACACAGTTAACCCTAACCTTCCCCAACCACACAGAATTAAACAGTAGTAAAGTGTTTAATTCTGTGGGGATAGGTCTGGTAGGCCCATAACAGCTGGCCTTTGCATTGGGTTTGGCATACCTCAGAAAATCTAAGTCCAACAGCCTCTGTGCACAAAGTCCCATATGGGTGTTTAACTTTGTGTGAATGGGTAAGGTTAGGGCCAGCAACCCTTGGGGGGGGGTTAGGGTTAATCAATTTTAATAGCTAAATAAACTAACGCAAGGTCTTGGCTCTATACAGAATTTTTCATGTACAATCATTTAAATCTTGAAAATTTTGTGTCGGTAAATTTACATACACATGTACAGATAAAATTTAACCCACTGCTAGTTTGGGAATTTTTTTCTCAACAAAAAAGCTGAAATTCAATGTTAATTTGGTGTGGTACTAGAAACTTTCAAAATCATAGACCGTCAAAACAATGATTTGTTAAAAAGTGATTTCATTTTCTATAAATATGAACAATTTTTAAAGATTCTATCGAGACTAACATTTGGGGTTTTTCTTCGTAAGGCAAGCGAAACGAAAGCAGGGAAATATTACAAGCCACTTCCTCTTTCATGTATGTGCAATAATTAAAGGCACATTTGGGGCCAATTCATAAGTAAAACTTCATACATGTACATCAGTGGATTACAAAACTTGTATTTTGTAACAAAATACAATTTATCGCAAGTGGGTGATTTTGTACATGTTTAGGATGTTTCTTTAAAGAATGTTGTTAATGACTAAAAACACGAAACGTAAATAACATACGGCAAGACATTAATGCATGACTTTCTTCATCCAATCTAACAACTGTTGAAAAAGGGAAAAACTACAGAATTAAGGATCTGGAGAAGAAAACATCCGAGAGTAATTTTTAGCTCTAATGTGAAGGCAAAGCTCTCACTTTGGAGTAAAACTCTGCATGTATTTGTACTGTACTCTGTCTACCTCAAATTTTGTACACAACACTCATGCTGAGAACATCTGAATTTCGACGGTGTGTACAAAATTGTGCAAGTTTTTCTTGATTCATTCCGCAAGAGGACAGGAGAAAACAAAATGCAGCACTTCATAAAATTGAGGACCATAAGTCCATGTCCAGCTGAATGCTGACTAAAACCGGAACTAGGCAAAATGTAACAGGCACATTTTGAACTTTCTGCTTTCGATAATTTCTTCCCTCTTCTAATAAAGAGTAGACAGAGAAAATTTTGAGAAAAGGCACTTTGATAAATACTGTATGGAGGATGCATGACACGCACAATAGCAATGCTGACAAACTGTACATGTAAGAAAATAGACAAACTTTGGAGAATTCAGCATTCTTTGATAAACCCTTTTGTTTCATTTCAAGGTGAATACATTCAGAATTTTTTTAAATACATTAACATGCATATATACATAAATCTTACTTTAAATTAGACATAATATGTTTTATAGGAAAGACATACTCTGGCTTCACCCAGTGACAATCGGGCTTGGGCACATTTCCCATCCAAATTTCTAATTTCATTTGCTTTTTATACCTTTTAGTCATTTTTGGGGGGGTGCAGAACATCTGTAGTAGTGGGAATGTTTCCAAGATGTAATAAAGAATGAAATTGCCGAAATAAAGCAGCAAAATGGTGAATAAAATCATGAAAAATGAATGAAAATGATGAACATGGAAATGCTAGAAAGCCTATGAAAAGCTACACGAAACAGAAGTATCTTGGCTTCAGAAAAGAACATATTTTTAAAGCACAACACGTACAACTTCATATTTTTCAAAAGATCAAAGCCAAAAGTTTCTCTCCAAGAACACATTCCTAACTGACATCCGTATATATATATCTACACGTATTGCACCGAAGTTGACCAAATACCATTTGTCATTTCTGGAGAGGTAACCTTAACAAAAATGGTTCTCCAAGCAATGGTTCTACAAAATTTTCTGCAAGCATCAGCTGTCACTGGGTTAATCCTTTCTATACACATCCAACCACTAGCACACCGGTTTCAATAAATCTTTTATTTACATCCCATGTTTTGTTATGGCAAAATTGATACAATTACTCCTTTTTTTCTGTCACACTGAATGCACCAACGAAGTATATTTATGGACTAATTTCTGGACAATGCCAGTGTTGTAAGTCAAGTCCCAACAAGTCAATCACAACTTCGCCCCAAGTCAGTCAGTCTCAAGTTATAAATTTCAATTTCTCTGTCCCCCATTCGTCCTCTTTTACTTGAGACTGGACCTGGGATGCGGCTTGGCGTTGAGGCTTATCTAGTGATGGGCTTAACTTGAACTCTGGACAATCCCACCTTAGGATGGACCCCGTCATGACGACAGGTAACAGGTGGCCGATCGTCCAGAAGGGCAGCTAAAGGAAGGTGCCAGATGGGGAGGGGGGTTCTACTCAAGTCCAAAGCCCTCAGCATTTGAGATGGCAATAGTAATCTTATGTTTCAACTGCCGTCTGCTCTTATAAGGTGGTAGGATCAGCTGGTTGAAGCATGTATGTGACATGGGCAGCCTGTACAAGTGACAACAAAAAAGATCCAAATCAGTAATATCCCCCCATGCAGTCTTTGAAATTTGCGCTCCACAACCAATGGAACTAAAATGTTCAAAAGTGCATGCAAACACAATCGAGTGCGACAAAAAAAGATGTCTCAGACATGTACAATGCTCCCTTCATATGGCAACATCCGTCCAAGCATTCAACAAAAAACCTAATCCAAGATTTGTACTCACATGCTGGTGGAGGCATTCACTTTAACAATCTTGAAAGTCATCTCTCCCATTCCTCCGATTGGGATGCGATCACTACCTGTTGCAAACAGCATCAGCTTCTTCTGTAGAGCTACAGGGAATGCTTTCACTACCTCCCAGAAGTACCTGAGAGGGGTGGGGGAAATAGAAGAGAAACTGAAGAGTCAATCAACTTGGGCCCTGCGAGCAAAGAGCAATAAAATCAACATTCTGACAAGAAGTTCATCCCACAGCGTCATTTCACAACCCCTCCCTTTTTGTTATTCATCCCCGTCCACTTTGCCGTTTGATGATACCTTATAGTCTGGTCCTCTTTGGTAAATCCATCATACGTAGTGACTTTCTCCAATGCGTCCAGGTCTAGGTTTGGACTCCCACACACCAGCATCTCAACCTCCTCTGGTCTGAGCATGATCAGTGCATTGGAGGCACAGACACTGTGGAAGCCATGATAGAAGGCTGCAAACTGCTGGTATATGGAGTCATTCAGAAGATATTTCAGGTACAGCTCAACGTATTCTGAACAGGGAAAACAAGATGCTTCAATCCTTAGCTTATTTTTAGAGCTATTTAGTTTAATATCAGATGTTCCATTTCCACTTTTTTGTACTTTTTGAGTGTGAGTGAAGATCATCAACTAACACCATGGGTTAAGGATCCTACAAAAAGTTATCAGCATAGCTACAAAAATATAAAAAAAAAATTTATGGTTATCAATACCTTTGTACTTTTCATACAGACAAACTAATTTCTGTTCAGAAAAAACTTTTCTGTGACCTTTGAAAAGTTCTCCCAAAGACAAGGCTTGTTTCTTTATTAAGATATTTTGTGTTATGGCAACCTGTATCATAATGTAGAATATGATTTTTTTTAGTTTGCACTTGGCACTGCTAATTTATTCCAGAAAATCCTCAAATAAGCAATATGCTTTGTACCTCTCCTGTTTTCATTGGTGACTGGTATACTGGCTCCATCTGGCTTGAGATCTATAGTCTGCACAGTTCCATAGACTGGAAGGGATATCTGGATAAAAAAGAGCAGCAAATGTATTCATACCCATTTTACCAGACAGTGATAAGAGAGAGATATCTCGATATCAGAACATTAACCCTTCATACCGGGAGCCATCCACAGCCGCGGCTTTGTGTGAGGATTAGCGCATACCACACATACAGTCTATTCACCAAGCAGCTGCTGGTTCTATGGGGCCTGCTGCTGGACAGAGCTTTGCATACAGGGCATATTGCAGCCCAGCAGACATGGTCAAAAGAATCCCGGCGTGAACGGGTTAAAAGGGCAACAAAAGTAAAACAATTTGCCACTCTAAAGTCAGCAGAGATGATGCAAGTTCTATCCTAATGCGTCGCTTTTTATTCATATTATTTTTAACTGTACTATTATTCAAAGTCGGCACTGCAGTACAAAAAAGGAATTATTGACAGTGCTGGATCTTAAAGGTGACTCCATGAGTCAGTTTACCTGGAAACTCATGCAAAGGTCATCTTCAACGTTACCCTCGTAGGTGAGCAGCTCCTTTAAACCATGGGCCAATTCCTGAAGAAGGGAACGGCAATTGAAAAGTTGATTACCAAAAATACATGTATAGCTGGCAATTTTTTTTTATAGAATGTAGAATCTGAAATTACATCAAAGAGTACAGTAAAAAAAATTTACAAGGTTCACTGATTGTTAGAGTAATCTGAGCTTGCCCGATATTCATTAATGTATATAATGTGAGTCACACTTCAAAACTGTAATTCTTTGCGTCAGGCTTTCCTGGGACACAGTTCCTCTTGATCAGTGATGTGGTGATAGCTGTCTCAACACTCACCGGGTTGACCTGAGCGAGGTCTTCCTGGGTGACCGACGTCCGACCCACCTCAGCCCCAGGATTGTTGTAAGGCACCACGGCAGGACTGAGGAGTTTCCGGTAGGTACAAGCTGGGAAGTGAATATCTAGAATGATGCTATTGTACACAGCTAGACCCATCAGCTTGTACAGAAATTAGTCAGTCAAGGCGATGTAACAAACAATGGGAAAACGTGACAAGTTTACATGCTCAAACTGATGGTGGATTATTTACCTCTAACCCCCTAGGGACCATTGAAATCCTGCATAACCTTGTTCAGTTCAGCATGGTTAGGGTTAAGCAAATGGTCTAAGCATGGTTAGGCTGATGGTGGATTATTTAAGTATTGAGGCACTGGGCAAGAGACGTAGCAAGCACAATTTTTGCATACAGACATGTTTAATTCGGACCCATAATTTTCTTAATTTTCAAAGTCTTTGCATCGGAGAACACATACTTCAAGTTACTCCTATATCACATGGACATTATACATCAAATTAGGGCCGATTTATAGTGTGCAATTTACTCAACTTAGAAACCTGAAAACTGACAAAGGATACCACTCCCACTAAGTTAAATTCCTGATTGCAGTCCACACAAGCTGGGTTGAACCAGAAGCACCGAGACTTGTCGTTGTAGGTAAACATTCCTGTAGAAAACAAGCAATTAAAAGATGAAATTAAATTCACAGATTCAATAGATTTCGTTAACTGCAAAGTGGGTTCCCAGAGACAGAAACTAAGGACAAGTTTGATCAGTGACAATTTGTTAACCACTGGTTGATTTTGCCTGGTGCATGGTATACATTTCATGCATCTGTTACAAGTCAAAATCGCTGAGATCCAGGACTTACCATACTCTTCTTTGAAGATCTTTCTGAGAAGGAGCAGAAACCACTCCTTGGTCAGCCCACCCATGTCCAATCCGGGCTCGTTGTGGAACTGCACTCGAAGCTTCTTCTTCAAGTCAGCTTTCTTCCTCGCGACCTTCAATGCACAGAATTTGGGAGACATTCAATCATGAAACGGTCCACTCCTATAAATCTTCAATTTGCATATTTAATTAATCCGCATATTCACTGTCTGTAGCTTTTTACACAAAGGACGTTCCATCCTGATTGCCAAATGCCTTGAAAAATCTTACTCTTGCCCTAGCCGACTGATCTCAAAATTCCCGCTGGAGTAATCTCAGAAATTCCACTCTCAATTTGTGCCACAGTCAATGACACTTATGCATACAGTCCACAAACATAGTAATTGATAATCATAAAGTAATCTGTCCAGTGTGTTGTTAAAGAAAAACGAGTGCAGGACTACCTCATGTAGAGAGTCTGAGACAAGGTGTGACCGGCGCACCTTCAGGTTCAAAAACAGCATGTTCATGTTGGGCATCTGCCTCTGCTGGACCTTGGCTACCAGACTTCTCTGCAAGATGGCGGGAGAAGCATAAAAACAAAAACAATTCAGTTTTTAAAAACAGACACTCATCAGTAGCCAACATCATTCATTCAGTTAATTCCTGCTTGACACAGGGGCAAAAAGTGTATATTTTGTCATCTGTGTAACATGCAAAACACTGGCACTTCAATACTTTTCCTGAAGCATCTTCCAGTTTTGATGTTCATTTCTTGATGTTTTTTCATGACAACTTCCATTTAAAAGCTTCTTCTACGTGACATGCATTGCAACAAAATAAAGCATACAAACCTTATGCCAAGTTTGATTATTCTCCCTTTTTTCGAAGGATATATGGCCGCACCAGGAACAAAATAAAAAGTAGTCTTAGACCAGGGTGGGGTGTGTGTGGAACAACTCACCCTCGCTGTCATGATCATCTGCTGTTCTGAGTCTTTCTGCATGATGGTACGCTTAGCTTGAAGACTTAGAATGAACGGGTATTGGCAGAAGGTGAATCTGCGACACAGAAATGCAAAAAGACCCATAGGGCGTTAACAATGAAGAGAAATGTACTCAGTGTTGAGAGCAGGTGTAAAGCACCTTAGCAAATCAATTAAACTACATTCTTGCTTCGCGTCCATTTAAGGTGTATATTCTGCATATTCAGCCGATGGGGGCAGTGTACACAATCTTACGTTTGGTAATTGTTGGGACTCTGCCAAGCGTAATATTCCTTCATAAGATCTACATGGTCCAAGGTGTTGTTGTAGAAGCAGGTGTAGACAATCTTGTTTGGGACTGTTAACGAGTTGGCTGCATCTGTGAGAATACAATGAAATCCTCCAATCAGCAAGTTTATATACATACATGTACATACATGTATCTCCTTTCACTTTGGTTTTGAAAAACTGGTCTTTTAAAATTTATTAGTGTTTCAAGGCAAAACAAGTGCACTGAGGCCAATCAGCAAGTTTATATACATACATGTACATATCTCCTTTCACTTTGGTTTTGAAAAACTGGTCTTTTAAAATTTATTAGTGTTTCAAGGCAAAACAAGTGCACTGAGGCCAATCAGCAAGTTTATATACATACATGTACATATCTCCTTTCACTTTGGTTTTGAAAAACTGGTCTTTTAAAATTTATCAGTGTCTCAAGGCAAAACAAGTGCACTGAGGCTGCATTGAGAAAGCACAAGCTTAACTGGTGCTCAACATTTGAAAAAAGAACACATACATTCCCTTTCTTGAGAGGCCATTGTAGAATTTCCTCAATTTCAGGAACTTATGAAGGAGCCAAAGTTTTGAATTTACAGAACAGCTCATGAGCATCGAGCACAGTCGAGACTTACTGAGCAGTGCCAGGACTTTGGTGACGGAGGGTATCCACCAAGAACACTTGCCAATGGGTGGCAGATCAGCTGGCTCAGGTGGAAACAGCCGGATGGAGATGAATTGAATAAGTCGACTGACCATGTCCCTAAAGGTGTCATTTGGAAGTCTGCAATTGAAAAGCAATAACGGTACGGTGATTGTGAATAACAATGTGATTACCGGTGTTACCCATTTGTTGGGTGAATAATCCTTCCAGGACATTTTTTCAAAGTCTAGAAATTTAGCCTTTCCAAAACTCTTGTGCTTTGAGAAGTTGAATGACACAACTAACTTTGCTTTCCCAAATTACATTTCATACTTCTAAGAACCACATGTACACCAAGACTGCTAATACAAATTATACAAAATCAATTAACAATTACCATAAAAAGTTAAAAAAGCTGCAACAGGTATCATACAAGAATGGAATTATTGTTACTGGCTTGAGACACGATCTTAATTAATGAAGATGCTGCGGAGGACAGTTTGGGTTCCAAGAAGTACATGTGCATAGGTGAAGCAAAAATGAGACACTTTGGCAAACCTTTTGAACCAGTGGACGAGATAATGATGGTCCTGATCACAGAGACCTGCAACCTGCCGTAGTAGGTGAGCAAAGATGACATAAGTGGATGTCTGTCTAAACTGAGGGTTCTGCATGAGAAGGAAAACAAAAGCCATTCGCTAATGATACATGTAACAGGTAGTGCATGGGGGGGGCTGATACCCGGCTCTGTCTCCATCTCAGGCTTCATCCATTACAAACATTTAGGCGAGCATTGTTCAAATAAAATTAAATTACTTCAATATGTTGGTTGCTAGAATGTACTTGTTGGCACTATAAGACTTAGTACTGAGCTAAAAATATCAAAGCAGAGCTGAGAATTAGGACCCCCCAGTTCATTCCAATACTTTGTGTATTCCCCCAGCACTTTGCCCGAGTTACAGTTTGACTCTAAATTGTGCAGTTAGTGAGACTTTGAGGCAGCAAAGAAAAAAAATAAAAACTTGTTTTCCTACATGTCTCAAAATTTACTTCCCATAATTACATTCAAAACTGACTTTCCATACTTTAGTTCAAATCTGAGTTAATTATGTTTGTCTGCACGACACCACACAATTATGTGTTTTTATTAGTATTTTTTTATTCTAGGTTTTTCTTTCTTTTGCTATTTATTTTTTTTCATATAATTTCCAACATTTGTAGTACAAAACACAATGCTGCTTCCAAGGAAACGTGAACAATAGAGCCACTATCTGCGGAAATAGCTGCACCGCACCGAAATTGACTTCCAACAACCTTAACAATATGGAAATAACGTAGCCTTAAATCAAGGCATATCAAGGCCATACATAATGAATCGCAAAGTAGAGAAGGTAATTATACTAGAAAAACATACATGTATAATAGTATACATGTACAATGTACATGAGATACACCTGTAAAATCTAAGTGCATGATAAAATCCACATCTGTACTTGTGCCTGGCATAGATTAAACAGGTACTTGAATGCATATCAAGGACAAATATATTCCTGATATAAAAACATGATGCAATAAGAACATCTTTAGAATGACACACACTGCTGCCTTTGAGAAAAAATTATCTAATTTAAGATTATTTCAAATGATTCAAAATGTTCAAGAATTTCAAAATAATATTACAAAGATAACTTCAAAACTTTACGTGTATGTAATTTTAGTTACTTATTTTTATGTAATTTTACTTTCATTAAATCTCATGAAGATACGCATCCACTGTTATATGAAATCAAAATAGGAATCAATAAAAACATAAATGACAAATAAAAATACAAATGTAACATTTTCTTATTTTTTATAAAACTGTGACGAAAATAAGCTGAAAAAATGGAAAGTCTACATATTTGTCCATACAGCAATATAAAACAAACAAAATCACCCCCCCTTGGTTCAATACTTATCCTTCACATCAATTAGTCGAGCAGAAAAAGGCCAACTTTATTCTAAAACTGGACTCCTCAATTAATGCCCAAGGTATACATGTGTCAATATCATTACAGTCAGGTCTTGATGTGCAGAGAAAGGAAGAACAGTTAGTTGTATGAGGGCTTGTTATGGTTCTAACAGTCTTACGTTGATCAATACTTTATTGATCAACGTAACTACGGAGTCCCAGTTTGCATGGCTGTGCTATTTACACTACTTGTGCTTGTTGGGGTAGTGTTGGCCTCAACTGCTTTTCTGGTGGATAAAGTGAAAAATGTGGGTTGTTTTCTTGTCTTTTCTTTATGTCAACTTTTGTCTCTTTCTGGTACTTAACATCTGCAATGAAGTTATTCATCTTTCTGTGTGAAGTTTCTACTTACCTGCAACAGAATAAGATAAGCTCTTAAGTCATTCTTATCCCTTGGCCTACAAGAACAACCAAATAAAACCACATTGTCATAAGCAATGCCCAGAAGAAGTCAGCAAAATGTGTTCTGAATCAGCCATTCAATTAACCCTTTGGTTGATGAAATTTGACACTTGACTTTCTACTTTTGCTGCGTCTAAAACAGCAAATACATGTACGTTGTATTTCCAGATCTACACATAGGCATGAAGGCCTCACCACAGTGTGTTCAGTTCTGTCTCAAGTTTCATGACAGAGCTGCTACAGATTTTAACTCAGCTTGAGGAAATCTGTGTCCCTAAGCATGAGTTTGTTACAGTTAATGTTATTCTGCTCTTTACAGGATACCTTCAAAATTTAATGTTTTTGTTGTTGACTGAAAATGATGATTGCTACTGTAAAATCACTGTCTTTTTAAGTGAAGAACATCAAACCAAGATTTCTTGAATTTAATGAAATGCTGAAATTCCCAAACACAACTTACACTTCAGAATGTTAGAATCTTTCTTTAAAAAAAAGTCATTTCCCTTCTTCCCTCCAGATCTCTAGGGAACTCTGCCTGACTCACTAACCCTTACTTTTTCATGTCTTTCAGAAGGCTATTGATGATGGCTTTTAGCGTTGTCTTCTGTATCTCTTCAGGTACCTCCAGAAGGTGTTTAAAGACTGTACTAACATAGGCCTGGGATGTTCCAGGGTCTTCTGTGCTCCTAGGGTCTTTACCTGCTTCCTGTTGGGAGGGCAATGGGGTGCATGGGACAAGACAAACTTCATGAGTCATTTTAGAAGGGAAAGGGATACTTTTTTAGCTCACCTACAGTCTTATAACCCCGAGACATTACTACGATTAAACCCTACCCGATGAATCTAATTCCATTTATAGATCAGATAGGCATAAGTTTAAAGCAATCGTTCCAGTGGTGCAACTGTATTTTTATTGCCAAATCCTACAATACTCTAAGGAATTCCAAAGCAGATTGACAACTTTTACTGGATAGGCAGTAATCTAATACAATACACAATGTAGGAGAGGCATTTGGAGATGAAAACTCCAGGAAATGTCCAGCACAGGGGTTTTAACAGTGAAAATAAAATTCAGGGTTTTTAATAGCTAGCAAGGGGTGAATTCTCTTATAAACGGCTTCTTGTGAACCTTTTTCTGGATTTCCCAGATATATGTATACTCTGTAAGGGCAAAACAGCAGCAAATCCTGAAGATCAATCCTCTAAATATCTACAATGGGAGGGGGGAATCCTTAAATCACACCCTGGACAATGTGACTGTCTTACCATAAATGTGGCATTGATGTGTGAAAATGAGCTGAAGGCTAACTCGTAGAAACCCTGTACTTTCTTGAAGTTCTCCGATGCTTTGGCTTTGGATAAACATTCTCTGCAACAAACAACAAAGCACATGTTGTGTCCAAAAAATGCATGCACACATAGGCAGACAAACATGTTAAGTTACATGTAAGCTTCATGTACTGTACCAGTACTTGTAGGGGTTCCAAACTGCTACGCTTCCAACTGATGCTTGACATAGTGGTTTCTTCTCTTCACGTGCATAGCGCTGTTGCATTTGTACCCCAATGTACATGTTTTCACATTACATATAATTTTTTAAAATACATGTAAAAGCAAAAAAAAAAGGGAGAGAGAGAGAAAAAAAAGCAAATTTGTTTTTTAGTGAAAACTCAAATCAACCTACATGTATCAGCACACGTGCAAAAAAATAGACTTTTCTTTGACAATACACATGTACTTCATAGAACTTACATTTCTCCAATATCTTTTTCATATTGTTACCAAACAATTTTTCGACACAATTTTCTGTAAATTTTCTGGGTTTGCATATGTACACATGAAATTGTTTCTTCTCCGATTTGCTTTATATATACCATACATAACTTTCTAATTTTAAACAAAATTACTTTGTAGATGATACTCCCTTCCCGTCTCCCCCAAATCCTCACCTCTTGAATTGAACTAAGATAATAATCTAATGACAAATTAAATGGTATTTTTGCAAGACTGGCATCCTTGACCAAGTACACACCTGCCAATCCGCACCCATTGAATAATGGATGATTGACCCTTGTATAGAGCTTAATTACTCTTTTAAAAGCTCAACAACAAACATACAATATTCATTGCTACTGTGTAAGTCAATTTTGAAGGTGCACCTACATGTAAGTTTGAGCAAGCCTTTGGAATGTTTTTCTCACAAGCAAAACACTTACATAACAGTATACAACCTGCTTGATAACATCCAGGGGCTGATCATTTATTCCTTATTAGCAACAAAGAAATTTTGATGCTTCACTGAGAGACGCAATGCTGTCCAACTCAATCAAGTAATCATCAGGGCATGCGAGTAAGTCTTCAAGCGTAGAAATTCAGAACAAATTACGTGGCGGTACATGTATATGTATATTGCATCCACACACACATGTCCATGTACAGTACATGAAGTGTGTGAACTGATAATTAGGGATCATGAAAATCACATGTTTCTTGAAGATTACATGTCCAGGTTCGATGCCATGTACATGTACAGCACATGATATTTTTCATAATTTGACCTTTTTAAATTTATGTGATTTCATGAACTCTTTTCTGTTACATGGGGTAAACGCCCATATTTTCTTCAAAATGGGAACCGGTGTTCTGCTTAACATTTCATATTGAAAGAAAATAAATGCATGCACATGTACATGTACACTACATTTACAAACATAATGCCTTCCCAACATTCCCCAAAAAATGTCAAAAAACGACAAAGTAATCTATAAAATTCTGAGGAAATACATCTGTATACAAGGTTTCTATAAATCATTCAAAGAACTGCCAGTAACATTCCTTTCATTCATTTTCCTGCCTCCTTTTCTTCACACAAAATGAATAAAAATTTTAAAACCTAACGAGAAAATCCTGTCTATATGCAAAGTATGATGAGTACATGTAGGTGTAGGGGAACAAAACTACAGAATCAACTGAGTGATTTGACGGATACTCACTTAAACTGCTTGAGTGTCATGGGAGTGTAACCTTGTAGTATTGCCTCCTTCCCTTTGTGTAAACCTTTGCCACCCAAGCTGGGTGCACTCTGCG